>NC_052310.1:55157137-55457137 GCF_016432855.1 Salvelinus namaycush
GATGCGTTCGTGCCAAAAGCCTCTCTCTCGTTTTACTGTGTAAAACAATATTTGAAGTTAAAAGGTTTTGTTAGCCTACAGCAGTCAGATTAGAGTCATTTGCTTTCCAACCTGTGTTTTCCCGCGATTGTATTTGAATTACTGCGAAAGGCCTGTTTTTTTTGTCTGCATGCTGCTTATTCCCTGACAGATTTGCCACGTGTTCCCGACTGTATGCTATGCCTTGTTATTGGACTACAGCCACGGCGAGGCTATTTTTTAAAATAAACTATTGATTCTCTGTGGCTAAATTCTAGGCCTTCCCATGGTGTAGTAGGCTATTCTGAATTATTTCATTTCTTTCTGAACAGACAGCAGTAATTCTATAACTTTGGCAAGTGTATTTCAATTCATCAGGGGTGCTCCTCCAGAACCATTCCTGGTGCTGCAGCTCCTCCAGAACCATTCCTGGTGCTGCAGCTCCTCCAGAACCATTCCTGGTGCTGCAGCTCCTCCAGAACCATTCCTGGTGCTGCAGCTCCTCCAGAACCATTCCTGGTGCTGCAGCTCCTCCAGAACCATTCCTGGTGCTGCAGCTCCTCCAGAACTATGATTCTGTAAGGAAATAAATGAAGTGCAATGCTGGAGAGATGAGAGGTGCAGGCTCATGTCGATCAGAGCAGAGAGAGGGAGAGAGATCATAGAACGTGAATCTCATTCTAGTTCTGTGATAGATACAGGTACGCTTCTTACACAGCCATGGCCACGCTGTAACGGCTGTCTTCGGGTGAAAGAGAGGAGGACCAAACTGCAGCGTGATGATAATCCATATTTTAATAGGCTACTTAAACAACGAACAAAAACAACAAACTAACAGAAAGAACCAAAGACGCTACAGTCCCGAACTAGTGAACACCAGACCAGATGAACACACGAACAGGAACAATCACCCACAAAACACACTACAAAAACAGGCCACCTAAATATGGTTCCCAATCAGAGACAATGACTAATAACTGCCTCTGATTGAGAACCATTTCAGGCCAAACAAGAAACCCCACATAGAAACAGACAACATAGATAATACCCACCCAGCTCACGTCCTGACCAACTAAATAAAGACTAAACAAAGGAAATAAGGTCAGAAACGTGACACACGCGTTGGTCTCAAACATAGGTTACAATGTTGCGCAAACCATAAAGTCTTAAAATATCAGGCCCGGGCTGAAAATCAACTTTTAAAAAACAATTGGGGTGGATGGGGACAGGAGAATTAACAAACAGGCAACTCGAATGAACTTTTATTCAGATTTTTACATAGAAAATAGTTCAAATTACTTTTCATGCCACAAGACATACCGGATCCGGTCAAATAGGTTCCACAACAAAACAGTCCAAAACGGAGAGGTGCAGGATCCTGTTCCGGCAGTATCTGGCTCAAATTAAGCGTAGGTGTTACGCTGGCGACTTCATACCCTGCCATACCCAGTTGACGCCCCTGGGCCGTTGTGTGTGTGAGATGGGAGTGAGCCGAGCAGACAGGGAGAGAGAGAGACAAGATGTAATGTTAGCCAAGGCAACTCAGCTACAGCCAAGACTAGCTAACTTGTAGCAGCCACAATGTTATTTATCATCCCATATAACACTGTCTGTCTTGACTGGAGTAGCCTAGAGAAGCTAGCTATAGCTAACTATGCTAATTGAGGCTACATGCCGCACTTTCTCTCCCAACCCCATTTAGATAAAACAACAGCCAACTTCGTTATAGCCTACTCCTTTTAATTTTCCAAACTTTTAATTCCATACATTTACTCCATCTTGCATTGCATTAGTGAATTCTCACTCCAATTACTACACATTGAGCCTCTTTGCCACTTTGGTTGGCCAACATAAACAACAAGCTGCATATGTGAAGGCTACCGGTTGACTGACGGCCTTTTTATGGGACACCCATCATAAAAACTACATTGAAAAGTTTGTTGTTTTATTACATTAATAATTTGAAATGTCATGGTATATCCTTGTATGTCACATGGATATTTTAATTACATTTCGAAAAAGCTTTTTCAGTGTTAAAATAAGCCAGTAATTGTTTTTCTTCCCAAAAAATAATACTCGCACAACAATTCGAATACTAGCGTCTGTTCGAATATTCTAATAACTGTGCACATCCCTAACACACACGCACACGCACGCACGCACACACGCACACACAGCCCCCTCTCGCTGTGAGCGTGTATCCTTCCAGCGTAGGGCCCGAGTAGCTGTTTAAATTAATTATTTGTTTTATCGCGAACCCCGAGGCCGTGCGCAGGCAGCTAATCCCTGAAGAGAGCTAATCCGAGCCAGCCCAACAGAAAATCAATGCTGCCCTTTGGTGTTGGCATGCCATCGGGGCAGGGGGACACATGTCAGACAGACCTCCTGACTATTTCATGAGGTGTGTTTTTGAAGTTGTAAAACCAACGAAGGATGCTCGAGGTGTTGGGGATTGAAAAGAATATCCGGAAGCGAAGGAAGGGGGTTGGATGGATTGGGATGGCCACATTTCTCATGAGGGAAGGCGAATGGAGAGGCTTCAAAGGTTTTTTATATTTTTTATTTTTTGTGGCGTAGATGATTTTTTGTTATTTGATGAGATGAGCGTCATGAAGAACTCCACAGTCCCATTAAATGTCTCATGAAATGAATTGAAGCTGCAAACAAATAATATTTTGAATCACTTTGATGACCAGAACGTCCTTAAGAATATGATTCATGATTCAGAATAAGATTAACATGTTTCAAAGAGATGAATTGGATCATAACTTGATATCCCATAAGGAAACTCTCGATATCCCCACGGATCCCAACCTGTTTTGGCCATTTTGTGTTGATAATGGTTTCAGCGGACGGATGCTATGAATGAGTTTTATATTGGAACCATGGAGGACAGATGACCTAGTGGCAACCTCTGTTTTGATGGATGGACGGATGTGGTGGATGAGTGTTCTGCAGCGCTGCAGTCAGAGGAGCTGAAGGGATTTTCTTTCCATTGATTGACTGCAGATTGAGTAATCACATTTGTAGCACGCTGGTTATTTTCACTGGGCTGTTTGATGACTGATGCCAGTTGAGTTTAGCTCCCTGGTTTAAAGATTAAGAAAGGCTATAACACACAGGTCACTTTATTAAAAGGAGGGACTATCTCTCTCACGGAGCAATCAGTCTGTATATGCCAATAATGAGTCTCTCAATACGAAAGCTGCTTTATTTTCAGAGGCGAGATGGAGTCCTTCTGTCTTGTCTGGTCTCTTTTTTTTTTCAGACCTTCTGAACATTTTAGGTTAATTGTCAAAGCTGAAGCAGTCTGCTTTTGTTCCTATAGTCCCCCCCTGTGGCAGATCTCCTTCAGCGACAATATGAACTATGAATACTTCTCAGTCCATCACTCATTCTACAAATCCATGACTGTTTGTCAGTAATAGAAGAGAGCGAGAGACACACGTACAAATGCACACACAAAGACAGAGCGAGTGAGAAAGTGGAAAAAAATAACTAATCTGACCCAGTCTCAACTCTTCTCATTCCTCTTATTAGTCCAGGATTACCAGCCTTCTCTCTCATTCTTTCTAATTTACAATGAGACTGGCGGCTGAAGATAATGGCTTCTATAATGTGTGGCGTTTCATTCTAACCTAGTCCCCTGTTTCTCTTTGTGAGCTCAGACACTGTATAAATGTTCTGTTTTGTGCAGGGGGGTTAATGAGAGCTACTGTACATGGGGGAGGAGGACTAGAGAGCTCAGGCCTAGCTGACAGGCCCCACAACCTCAGTAGAGAAAGGCTGGAGTATGCCTCATAGTTCACATATACAGGCTGGTGTTCAACCAAACCTCCATTGTGGAAGAGTTTTACAGCTGAAAAGTAACAACGCTCCTTTTTAAATAGCACTTTACCTCATATTTAGTGAGATCACGGTAAAAGCTTAATTACATTATTATTATCTGATAAATAGCCCTGGTTTGATTAAATGTGACCCACAGTCACTGATTCAGCATTCACGCTGTCTGACCGTGTTACTAGACAATTGATGAGCTTTGATTTGTGGCCAGAGGGGGATTCATTCTAATCAGGAAATGACTAGGAGTATCTTGTGTTCCTGCCATGTTGTTTTCCTGTCCTTCCTCTATGGATGACAACAATGAGTTCTCTCTCTCTTTGTCACAAGTGTGAATTATCAAGCCCAATATTTTACACTCCTGATACAGCTGGTATTTCTTGAAATTGGTCAATAAAACACACTTTTTTTTTTTTACCATACATTCTTAGAGTATTGTGGCATATTGGATATTTGGGGTAATAATAAATCCCCAGTGACAAATGTTACTTCATTTGTGCATTCATATCAGTCTACACAGCATTATTTTTGGAGGAATGAAAAAATAGCTAAATGATTTCCATGCATGTGAATCCGTCTTTCAACACAATGCATAATAGATACACGTGAGGCATCATGTGTCTGAAAACCCTCAGCAACGGCATCAGGCAGAGATGATCAAACTGGGTCAGACTTCTATCTCCTCTTGCCTGTATGGCTGAGCTCCATACATCATTTTATATTTAACTACACGTGTAAGAGATTTGGAAGTTAAACAGCGCCCTGAGTTTGTTCAGCTGCTCATCGGATGCTACAATCAAACCCAGTGTGTTTGACTCCCAGCTAGGATGTTGCTGCTCGTGTCAGCACCAACATGAAACGCCAGAAGACGACGGATGATTGGATGATGATATCATAATTATTTTAAAATGGCGGAGGGCCGTGAGGCCTAATGTTTTGTGAACAGAGCGTATTGAGAGGCTGTGATGAAGGATGACTGTCGGGTCTGGTCTCGGACAGAAAGGACAACATTGTTCGCTATCGCAGATGGACAGCACTACATATTTGATGGATCATTGTAACTCTGTGTCAAGAGCCTTGGCACAATGAGACGGTTGAGATGAATCCTGAGATTCACATAGAACGGGAACTGTACGTCACTTGTTCTTTAAGTGACCGTAAAGAAGGGTGGTGAATGCTGCTCACTCAACATCTACTAAAGGATACCAAGACCATAGAAATCAAATTACTAGAATGGACATTCCTGCCGTTATGTTTCTATGACCAAGACCATGTCAGAGTGTTAGACCACATCAATATCTTACTGTAAACCAGTGCATTGATTGCTGTTGTGCTACAACAGTGCAGATAACCATTATGGAAATGAGTCCCAACATCCATATGACAGTCAGGTTAACATAAAGATGAGAACATAAAGGTCAGAAATTATATTTTAGTTGAATTTTGACTACCCAAACCGTGAACGATGTCTGTGTGTGCATGGAACTAAGAAAAACACAAGCTTGTCTAATACTGTCACGTTCCTGACCTATTTCTGTTAGTTTGTTGTATGTGTTAGTTGGTCAGGACGTGAGTTTGGGTGGGCATTCTATGTTTTCTGTTTCTATGTTGGTTAAAGGGTTGCCTGGTATGGCTCTTAATTAGAGGCAGGTGTTTGGCGTTCCTCTAATTGAGAGTCATATTTAGGTAGGTTGTTTCACAGTGTTCGTTGTGGGTGGTTGTCTCCTGTGTCAGTGTTTGTCGCACCATACGGGACTGTTCGGTTTGTTTTTGTACATCGTCATTTTGTGTAGTCTATTTTCCCTGTTCGTGCGTTCTTCGTGTTTATGTAAGTTCGTCGTCCAGGTCTGTCTACTCCGTTTGTTGTTTTGTTAGTTATAGTGAAGTTCGTGTTTTTTCGTCTTGTCTTTAAACAAATTATGTGTTCACAACCCGCTGCGCCTTGGTTCCATCACTACTCCTCCTTTTCGGATGAAAAGGAGGAGAACAACCTTTACAAATACAGTATGAATGCAGGAAGAGGGGAAAACCTATTTCTTGGAAACTGTATTTTATTCTTCTCTCTGCAAGCAGCAGCGGTAGTGGTGTGTTTTGTTCTGCATTTGTCTGATTAAAGATTGCAAGGAGACATTTCTCTCTCCTCTTGCTCGCCAGCTTGGCAACAGCGCTAGCATTTAAACGTCCATTAACAACCTTTAAACTGTCAATCTTTTAAATTTGCATTCCTCGCCGAGTCTCCCAGAGCCACCAAAATGACTTTAATAGCACCAGTGGTCGTATTAATACGTTTTGTCATGACGAGTATATTTGCATATCAGTTGAGTGTTAAAGACTTTTCCAATGAAGTCTGATGAGGTAGAGAAGGGAAAGACAAATAGGTTTATCTTTAGCTACCTCATTTGTCAAAACTGTTATAGTGCACTGACTGACTACAGACTGACTATACAGTGACTACACAGTATGTCCCTTTACCTCATTTGTCAACACTGTTATATTGCCCTGACTGACTACCCTACTCCCATACTGGTATGTGATAAACAGAGGAAGCGTCTGCATGTCCTTTAGCGTGACATAATGACACTATCTATGTTCTCGTCAGCTTGGTTGTGTTGACTTGATGCCTGTTCTAACAGACAGCACGTCCTATAAGTCAAAGTCAGTGGCGTAGTCGGTTGTACTGCAGTCTGTCCTATGCAATCTCAGCCGCAGTGGGAAAGTAGTTTGGGATGTGCATTTGAATCCTGGTCTGTTTAGTGTTTGCCCCTGCATGGCCTGACAATCTGGGCCAGACATCATGTTAATGGTATGTACAGTGATAACGCCAATAAACTGTCAGGATGATTGATAATCAGAGCATTATAGCAATATGACTTTCCTGTCCTCCTCGCTGCTCGCGATGATGGCTTCCAAATTGAATTCCTAGCTCGTGCGTGTGTGTGTGCTTATTAGGAAGGTGAATATTTTACCAAGCCTTTTTTGTACTGCAGTTCACAGAAAATCTAACATCAAACGTATGTATACTGTATATGTACTGTAGAAATAGGTGTGTTGAACTATAACCTTTGTATTCTTGTTTCATAATTCAAAAAACAACACCTTATTTGATATCTTGCCATTTCATTCTAAATTTGGCACTGTTTTCTTTTACAATGTATGGGTAGTTTTCACCTCAGCCTACCCTGTACTTTATATAAGGAAGTAATCATTCCAATGCATTAATGTATGGCTCATTGGTAGTTATCCAAAAGCGATGAGTTGGTAGATTGACATCACATGGCCCCCTGACTCCTGCACAGTGTCTCAGAGGGGTTATGAAACAGACCCTTTTATCTGAGACAGGCTCCGCAGCAGCCCCCTCCGTCGCTGACTGGCTGGTTGGCAGTCACACACAGAGAGCAGCTCTTTGTTTTATGTAAATAGTGATTGATGAGTTGTCTCGCGCAGCATGCAGTTTCTGACAAAAACTATTGATGGCTTCTCTCAGCGAAGTGTTAGTCCAGGTGACAGAGCCATCCATTTTAAGATGAATTACAGCACAGAGTTCTAGACGTACAAAACAGTACAGTACCTCAACGGGAGAGTCATCTAGCCTGGCTTTCATCAGCAGAACAGATTGTCTGAAGGAGAACTCAACTCTGGAGACGTCAGTGTCCATGTCCTTTGCTTTTGTGCTGACTGTTTGGAGTTTCCACCATATAAATTGTTGTTCTATTTTAAGAGGTTGAGCTTAATATGTTGTCTTATTATACATACTGTATGTCAACGATTTTAGCACAAAATATTACTGTATGTTTGGGCATAGGCTGAGAATTGTCATATGCTAGAGCCATTTTCTCTTCCACACTGCTTCAATAACAACATCATTCTAATATTCCGTACATTCTCAGGGGGATCTGGCCATCTCAGAATGTATAGTTTGGAACGTATGAAGGTTTGGAACATGGCGTCCATTAGAATTCTAAATCTCAACTACTGTACTACTTCTCTTTAGCCCTAACCATCAGTTCAATACATACCTAAAAGCAAACCTGAATAAAAATAAAAGTTCTCTCTTGCCCTGTGAAAATATACCTGTCTGTCCATTAAGACTAATTTAGTGCCTTTGGTTCCCACGTCGTTACAACCCTCTTTGGTTTGTTTGAGTTGGGTAAAGGAGTTGGTCCACAGGGCCCAACAGACCCACAGAGCCACATTACTCTGGTGTGTAAATGATGAATGTGAATTTACATAAGTTCTACAGTCACAGACCCACGCCATGTGATTTGGGTAATGGGCTTCAATCAATAGGGAATTGCTCTCATTTCAGGACCATGGTGGTGGCGAACGCTAGAGACAGGACTCAGTAGAACCACCGACTACTACAGTCTACAGACTGGCAAATCTACACTATCCCCCCCTTCCACAACAAAGATCTTCCAAAATGGAGTTCCGGACGGACGGACGGCCTGGCTGACAGAACCCGATTCCACCATCCTTCAAGGGGATCTTAACTCATGAAATCACTCTGTCTGTCTGTCCTGGGTCCAGAGCCACAGGGCCGGGCCCCACCCTTCCCTCTCCTAACGGCAGTATAAATAGATTCACATGACAGGGTAATTCATCTCTGGCCATGAAAACATCAGCTCTCCCAGACCCCGGCGCTTGTTAGGGCCAGATCAGCAGCCCAGATGCCGGGGATGTAAACTCATGAAGAGAAGATTAATTTATCTGTCATCCCTGACTTTGACAGTCGCTGTAAATCTGTCTCTGGCCTCCACATGGTGAGGGAGGGAGAGGGAGGCAAGAGGAGAGGGTGAAAGGAGGGGAGAGAGGAGAGAGAGTGGAAGAGAGGGGTGAGAAAGAGGAGACGAGAGTGGAGAAGGAAGGAGGTTAGAAGTGGACCGCAACGCTTTCCGCTTTCAACCGTGTGATATCGATGAGAGGACTCATTCACATGCTACTCTCGTCCACCTTAAACATGTTGAAGGTCCTCCTCGCCAGATGATGTTTGAAATCCTATTGTTAAAAAGAGAACATTTGGCAATGATTTCAACCCTCATAACCCATTCCCCTACCCCACCCTACCCTACATCCATTTATTCCCAGGTTATTTTCAAGATGGGGGTCACGTAAGGCAGGCGCGGTGCAGAATGAGTAGTGGGAGTGTCAGGGAAGCCATTTGGGGCGTGATTGATGGTAGCAGGCGAGCCACCAAGCGGCGGCCATTTTCTCTGATCTCCTGCATGCGAGCGTTCTTTGAGCCGTGCCTGGCGAGCCTCGGAGAAACAGGAGACGTTAAAAAAAAAGTTAAGTCAGCATAAGCCAGACATAAAGCATTCTATTTCTTATCATATCTGATGTCCGTGTCGTGAGAAAGTCCATCATGCATTTGGATGGATGAAATGTGTATTGGGTTGAAAACGAGATGAGTGCCCTGGCTTCTCACACTATCTGGAGTTCTACTCGGATTCACATACCTGCAAGATTTAACATAGTGATATTTGTTTAATGTCAGTGCAAATGTTTTCTATACATTTACACAGAGTATTTCACTCGTAGCCAAACTATTTATCTAATGTTGTGGACATATGGAAGGATATAGTTTACTCAATTACTGTAAATATGTGTTTTGTACCAATAGTTACTCATGTTATTCACACGAGTCTCAAATTGGTATTCATTTGATGATGTGCAGTGCATTCGGAAAGTATTCAGACCCCTTGACTTTTTCCACATTTTGTTACATTACAGCCTTTAAAAAATGCTCATCAATCTACACACAATACCCCATAATGACAAGGCAAAAACAGATTTGTAGAAATGTTTAGAAATGTATATAAAAAAAATAAACTGAAATATGACATATACATAAGTATTCAGACCTTTTACTCAGTACTTTGTTGAAGCACCTTTGGCAGCGATTACAGCCTTGAGTCTTCTTGGGTATGACGTTACAAGCTTTGCACACCTGTATTTGGGGAGTTTCTCCCATTATTCTCTGCAGATCCTTTCAACCTCTGTCAGGAATGGAGAGCGTTGCTGCACAGCTATTTTCAAGTCTCTCCAGAGATGTTAGATCGGGTTCAAGTCCGAGCTCTGAGTGGGGCACTTAAGGACATTCAGAGACTTGTCCCGAAGCCACTCCTACGTTGTTTTGGCTGTGTGCTTAGGGTCGTTGTCCTGTTGGAAGGTGAACCTTTGCCCCAGTCTGAGGTCCTGGGCTCTCTGGCGCAGGTTTTCATTAAGGATCTCTCTGTACTTTGCTCTGTTCATCTTTTTCTCGATCCTGACTAGTCTCCCAGTGCCTGCCGCTGAAAAACATCCCCACAGCATGATGCTGCCACCACCATGCTTCACCGTAGGGAATGTGCCAGGTTTTCTCCAGACGTGACGCTTGGCATTCAGGCCAAAGACTTCAGTCTTGGTTCCAGCAGAGCAGAGAATGTTGTTTCTCATGGTCTAAGAGTCGTTTAGGTGCCTTTTGGCAAACTCCAAGCAGGCTGTTATGTGCCTTTTACTGAGGAGTGTCTTCCGTCTGGCCACTCTACCATAAAGGCCTGATTGGTGGAGTGCTGCAGACATGGTTGTCCTTCTGGAAGGTTATCCCATCTCCAAAGAGGAACTCTGGACCTCTGTCAGAGTGACCATTGGGTACTTGATGTCATCCCTGACCAAGGCCCTTCTCCCCCGATTACTCAGTTTGGGCAGCTACCCGCTCTAGGACAAATCTTGGTGGTTCCAAACTTCTTCCATTTAAGAATGATGGATGCCACTGTGTTCTTGGGGACCTTCGATGCTGCAGACATTTTCTGGTACCCTTCCCCAGATCTGTACCTCGACACAATCCTGTCTCGGAGCTCTATGGACAATTCTTTCGACCTCATGGTTTGGTTTTTGCTCTGACATTCACTGTCAACTGTGGGACCTCATATAGACAGGTGTGTGCCTTTCCAAATCATGTCCAATCAATTGAATTTACCACAGGTGGACTGCAATTTGAAGAAACATCTCAAGGATTATCAATGGAAACAGGATGCACCTGAGCTCAATTTCGAGTCATAGAAAAGGGTCTGAATACTTATGTAAATAAGGTCTTTGTTTTGTTTTTTATATATATATACACACACACAGTTGAAGTCGGAAGTTTACATACACCTTAGCCAAATACATATAAACTCAGTTTTTCACAATTCCTGACATTTAATTATTGTAAAAATTCCCTGTCTTAGGTCAGTTAGGATCACCACTTTTATTTTAAGAATGTTAAAGGTCAGAATAATAGTAGAGAGAATTATTTATTTCAGCTTGTATTTATTTCATCACATTCCCAGTGGGTCAGAAGTTTACACACACTCAATTAGTATTTGGTAGCATTGTCTTTAAATTGTTTACTTGGGTCAAACGTTTCAGGTAGCCTTCCACAAGTTTCCCACAATAAGTTTGATTAATTTTGGCCCATTCCTCCTGAAGGGCTGGTGTAACTGAGTCAGGATTGTAGGCCTCATTGCTCGCACAAGCTTTTTTAGTTCTGCCCACAAATTTTCTATAGGATTGAGGTCAGGGCTTTGTGATGGCCACTCCAATACCTTGACTTTGTTGTCCTTAAGCCATTTTGGCACAACTTTGGAAGTATGCTTGGGGTCATTGTCCATTTGGAAGACCCATTTGGGACCAAGCTTTAACTTCCTGACTGATGTCTTGAGATGTTGCTTCAATATATCCACATATTTTCCCTCCCTCATGATGCCATCTATTTTGTGAAGTGCACCAGTCTCTCCTGTAGCAAAGCACCCCCACAACATGATCCTGCCACCCCCGTGCTTCACGGTTGGGATGGTGTTCTTCGGGTTGCAAGCATCCCCCTTTTTCCTCCAAACATAACGATGGTTATTATGGCCAAACAGTTCCATTTTTGTTTCATCAGGCCAGAGGACATTTCTCCAAAAAGTACAATATTTGTCCCCATGTGCAGTTGCAAACCATAGTCTAGCTTTTTTATGGTGGTTTTGGAGCAGTGGCTTCTTCCTTGCTGAGCGGCCTTTCAGGTTATGTCGATATAGGACTCGTTTTACTGTGGATATAGATACTGTTGTACCTGTTTCCTCCAACATCTTCACACGGTCCTTTGCTGTTGTTCTGGGATTGATTTGCACTTTTTGCACCAAAGTACGTTCATCTCTAGGAGACAGAATGCGTCTCCTTCCTGAGCGATGTGAACGGCTGCGTGGTCCCATGGTGTTTATACTTGTGTACTATTGTTTGTACAGATGAACGTGGTACCTTCAGGCGTTTGGAAATTGCTCCCAAGGATGAACCAGACTTGTGGAGGTCTACAATTTTTTGTCTGAGGTCTTGGCTGATTTCTTTTGATTTTCCCATGATGTCAAGCAAAGAGGCACTGAGTTTGAAGGTAGGCCTTGAAATACATCCACAGGTACACCTCCAATTGACTCAAATGATGTCAATTAGCCTATCAGAAGCCTCTAAATCCATGACATAATTTTCTGTAATTTTCCAAGGTGTTTAAAGGCACAGTCAACTTAGTGTATGTAAACTTACTTCTGACCCACTGGAATTGTGATACAGTGAATTATAAGTGAAATAATCTGTCTGTAAACAATTGTTGGAAAAAGTACTTGTGTCATGCACAAAGTAGATGTGCTAACCGACTTGCCAAAACTATAGTTTGTTAACGAGACATTTTGTGGAGTGGTTGAAAAATGAGTTTTAATGACTCCAACCTAAATGTATGTAAACTTCCGACTTCAACTGTGTGTGTGTATATGTGTGTATATACTGTATATTGTAAAAAACTAAACGTTTTCACTTTGTTATTATGGGGTTTTGTGTGTAGATTGAAAACAAATAATTGAATCAATTTAAGAATATGGCTGTAACGTAACAAATTGTGGAAGAAGTCAAGGGGTCTGAATACTTTCCAAATAGTTTCTTTAAGCCACCATAAGTACATGTTTCACACACCATACAGTTTGATATGTTGGAAGTTGATTATTTTTCAAGCCTCGCATCCATCCCGCTGTAGTTTTCCACACAAAAGTCCTGTGGCCAAAGCAAAGAGCTCTCTCTTGGAGTTCGATTTATAGCCTTACATATGTGGATGTAGTTACAGCCTTCAGTGCAGATACAAGGCCTTGGTTGTCAATAAAGGACCCACTGGCAGGCTTAGGCTTTACATATGAATTATGATGTCGCTCTCTCTCTCTCTCTCTGCCTTTGCTGTACCGCTGCCACAAACCCACGCCATGTTTCCATCAACCTTCCTTTCAACTGACACATCATATTCCTCATTCATCTCCCACCGAAGTTTAAGAGGCCCCTCCATTTTTCTTTTCAAATACCCCCTTTTAAAAAATGTTTATCTTAATAAGCCCTTTTCAACGTTTTCTTAAGGTGACAATGTGAACCAGTTAAAGGGGCAACCTGGGATTCAAACAATAACAAAACGGTCCGCCCGCCACATTTTTGGTAAACAGCTGAGGGATGGGGCTGGAGAAATGTAACCACTAAAATGTTTCTAATCTTCATTAAGCAATTACTACTTATCATTGATATATCAATCACAAATTGCCCCTTTAAGTTTGTAATAACTGATCAACACCTCTTGTTGTGTGAGCTTGGTCTCGAGGTCTGGAGGAGGAAGTGACACATGTAAGCCAGGGGAGTGAGGCCAGGGGAGTGAGGCCAGGGGAGGTAGGCTATAGTGTGGCTGTTTGATGTGGATTAACATGCTAATAGGGGCTCTCGCCTTTATTTGTCAAACCTCTCCTCCAAAGAGGAAGGCAAGGCCTCCAGCCATGGAGAGGAGAAGGGAGGAGAGGGCTTCTGGGTGGGGGGGGGGGGGGGGGGGGGTGGAGGGATATTGAGAGGGGGGTGTGGTGGGGGATGGGGGTGTAAGATATCACTAATTAGCATGTGGAAGAAAAATGGATCTGACAGGAGAGGTAACCCAGTCTTGATAAATATGGTGACTTAACACTTCACCCCCTCCCTCAACCTTCCCCTCTTTGTCTGTCAAGCCCAACAGCTGTGGAGTTTAAACTCCTTTCACCTAAGGAGGAAATCAAAAGATAATCCAGAGTTTGATGTTTGAGGAAAACTTTTGAGTTTGGGGGAAAAGGGGTCAGAGATGTATAGGACCAGGGGTTTAAGCTGTAAACCCCTCACAATGGGTTCTGACAGGGTGAGTTTTCCCCTGCTCCACTGAGAAGTCTTTGGAAAGTTCTAAGCACCATCTCTGTGCATGACTAACCCTATTGAAGAATGGAGCGATAAAGAAACCCAAAGGGCTTAAGATGAACCTTAAATTTTCTTGACGAAAACAAATTCCCTGAATATCCATATTGAAGCCGGGGGGAATTGAATCTATTCACCTGTTCGGAGTGTGGTGGAGCAGGTTTTCTATGGCGGTTGTCAAGAGGCAATTTGACTTTTCGTAGCTCATCTTTTTGTCAACGTCAACAGTTTGGGTGTCTCATTCTGTTATGGTGATGAATATATTTCAATTTGTTTGACTTGTCATGTCTGGTAATAAATACATAAGTCTGAGAAAAATTATTCAGCACTTTCTACTTTTAAAAGATAATATTTGACAACTTTGTGGCCTCAGGGCTCACTTGAAAAAGAGATGTAGATCTTAATGTAACTTCCCTGGTTAAATATAAGAGAAATACATATAATTATGTTTTTGCAAATAGATAAAGTTATTCTTCAGAAGGGGAAGTATGGCTATTGTTCCAACATTATAAAACCTCACTATAAAGTGCCCTGATGCCGAGCATGCTAGATAGGATTCTGAACCACAGTCAAATCAAATCCCATTTTATTGGTCACATACCACATACCCATATTTAGCAGATGTTATTGCGGGTGTAGCTAAATGCTTGTGTTCCTAGGTCCAACAGTGCAGTAGTATCTAACAATTCGCAACAATACACACATCTAAAAGGAAAATAATGAAATTAAGAAATCTATAAATATTAGGACGCGTGTCCATTGTGGTTATGCTTTATTGCATAGCATAACTAGAAACCTTAGGTTGACCATAGCATGACCACTCTCAGTTCAAGGGCACACCTACAGTACATCACTCTGTCTGAATGAGATAATATAAACACTCAAGATGGCAGCTAGCCAACCTTGAGAAGCTTAAAATGACAATAACCCACTGCTTACCCCTCCTCACACATGCACACGCACATCCCCAACCCACTTGCCTTCAAGGCCTATTTTTCACATCGAACCCCATAGAAGTAATTGACGTTTCTCCCTCTCTCCTCTGACAGCTCCATGCAACTCCGCTATTGCTTTAGTGCACATTTGCTCACCTGAAGAAGGTACGTTTCTGTCCATAAGGTCCCGGGACTTGGGGAGAAGGGGGGGATTTGCCATTTGGTGCCAGAGCTGCAGCTCTCTACTGCGCCGGATGATCCAAGGCCATGCCCCGGGGGACGGGTTAGTGGCCGACGGGGCCAAAGAGCTGTCATCCTGCGGAAAAATGATTAATCTATCCCTCTTCTCTCCTTTATCCCACAAGGATAGAGGGATGAGTGGCGATACAGAACAGAGGCAAACCGATAAATGCCTAAATCAGTGTATATGCAGATTCCACTTACCACCCATTAGGATATCGATAAATGACCTCATCATTATCATTTAGAAATAATTGGAAGTTGCACCGGGGGTTCAGCTGGGATATATTTAAAAATGTAAAAAATGGAGTGAATATTTTTTTTCAACTTTTGATCTGTTTGATTAAATGTACTACTGGTGTTGCAAATTGCTGTGAGGGTTCAGTTGGTTGTTGGTCTGGAGCACCTGTTAAGATGAAAGACTAGTGTGCAACTGGGCAGAGAAGTTCCCTGTGCCCTTTCTGGGTCCTTCCTCAGGGGCCCTCTGCTGTGCACACTGCCTGTACACAGAGGCTGCGTCCCAAATGGCACCCTATTCTGTATTTAGTGCACTACTTTATACCAGGGCCCATAAAGCTCCGGTCAAAAGTATCGTCAAAGTAGTACACTATATGTTTGGGGAATAGGGGGCCATTTTGGACGCAGGCAGGGAGTACACGTATGACTGGAAGGCTCACTGTAAACACACAGGTTAGAGCTGTCAGCCTGAACATTCTCTCTCTCTACCTCACTCAATCTTTCTTCCTCACTCTCTCCTTGTAGTGTTAATCCCTTCATTCCATCATGTGAGCCGGAGGGTGGAGCGAGAAAGAGAAAAGGAGAGCAACAGGAGAATACGTAGGGAGAAGAAAGAAGAGAGCACAATTTGCAGAATTTGAAGTGTGCGTTTCCGTAATAGCAGCGCTTAACGACACCAACTACAGTATCTTTACTGTCTGTCTGAGAGAGGAGAGAACAGAGACTCAGCTTCTCCCTCTCCCTCTCTCTTCGCCCTCACCCTCTGCCTCTTCCGTACTGTTACAAAACACAAGACAGTAGGGCACTGACAGCTCCAAGTGTCTGGGGCCAGGGAAATAATTGATAGCAGGCTGCCTGCATCCAAGGTCCTTTAGCAGTAATTGCAAGCAGAATCTGCCTCTCTGATCTCACCAGTGATATTGGCCATGCCAGAACAGCCTGGCTTTGACAGATTGCCTTCCTGCTGTAATAACTTAGGCATGTTCCCCGTTTTCTCTCACAAGGCCACGACGCAGCCTCTCAGCCCCAGCTCTACCCGGCTCCATACCACACAACCGGTAACCAACCACCAGCCCCAGCTCTATACCGTGCAACCAGCCCCTGCTTTACCCAGCTCTATACCGTGCAACCAGCCCTTGCTTAGCCAGCTCTATACCATGCAACCAGCCCCTGCGTTTACCCAGCTCTATACCATGCAACCAGCCCCTGTATTACCCAGCTCTATACCATGCAACCAGCCCCTGTATTACCCAGCTCTATACCATGCAACCAGCCCCTGTATTACCCAGCTCTATACCACGCAACCAGCCCCTGTATTACCCAGCTCTATACCACGCAACCAGCCCCTGTATTACCCAGCTCTATACCACGCAACCATCCCCAGCCCCTGTATTACCCAGCTCTATACCACGCAACCAGCCCCAGCCCCTGCTTTACACAGCTCTATACCACGCAACCAGCCCCTGTATTACCCAGCTCTATACCACGCAACCAGCCCCAGCCTCTGCTTTACACAGCTCTATACCATGCAACCAGCCCCTGTATTACCCAGCTCTATACCACGCAACCAGCCCCAGCCCCTGCTTTACACAGCTCTATACCATGCAACCAGCCCCAGCCCCTGTATTACCCAGCTCTATACCAAGCAACCAGCCCCTGTATTACCCAGCTCTATACCATGCAACCAGCCCCAGCCCCTGTATTACCCAGCTCTATTCCATGCAACCAGCCCCTTTATTACCCAGCTCTATACCACGCAACCAGCCCCTGTATTACCCAGCTCTATACCATGCAACCAGCCCCAGCCCCTGTATTACCCAGCTCTATACCATGCAACCAGCCCCTGTATTACCCAGCTCTATACCATGCAACCAGCCCCTGTATTACCCAGCTCTATACCACGCAACCAGCCCCTGTATTACCCAGCTCTATACCATGCAACCAGCCCCTGTATTACCCAGCTCTATACCATGCAACCAGCCCCAGCCCCTGTATTACCCAGCTCTATACCATGCAACCAGCCCCTGTATTACCCAGCTCTATACCACGCAACCAGCCCCTTTATTACCCAGCTCTATACCATGTAACCAGCCCCTTTATTACCCAGCTCTATACCATGCAACCAGCCCCTGCTTTACCCAGCTCTATACCATGCAACCAGCCCCTGTATTACCCAGCTCTATACCATGCAACCAGCCCCTGTATTACCCAGCTCTATACCACGCAACCAGCCCCTGTATTACCCAGCTCTATACCACGCAACCAGCCCCTGTATTACCCAGCTCTATACCACGCAATCAGCCCCTGTATTACCCAGCTCTATACCACGCAACCAGCCCCTGTATTACCCAGCTCTATACCAAGCAACCAGCCCCTGTATTACCCAGCTCTATACCATGCAACCAGCCCCAGCCCCTGTATTACCCAGCTCTATTCCATGCAACCAGCCCCTTTATTACCCAGCTCTATACCACGCAACCAGCCCCTGTATTACCCAGCTCTATACCATGCAACCAGCCCCAGCCCCTGTATTACCCAGCTCTATACCATGCAACCAGCCCCTGTATTACCCAGCTCTATACCACGCAACCAGCCCCTGTATTACCCAGCGCTATACCACGCAACCAGCCCCTGTATTACCCAGCTCTATACCATGCAACCAGCCCCTGTATTACCCAGCTCTATACCACGCAACCAGCCCCTGTATTACCCAGCGCTATACCACGCAACCAGCCCCTGTATTACCCAGCTCTATACCATGCAACCAGCCCCTGTATTACCCAGCTCTATACCACGCAACCAGCCCCTGTATTACCCAGCGCTATACCACGCAACCAGCCCCTGTATTACCCAGCTCTATACCATGCAACCAGCCCCTGTATTACCCAGCTCTATACCACGCAACCAGCCCCTGTATTACCCAGCGCTATACCACGCAACCAGCCCCTGTATTACCCAGCTCTATACCATGCAACCAGCCCCTGTATTACCCAGCTCTATACCACGCAACCAGCCCCTGTATTACCCAGCGCTATACCACGCAACCAGCCCCTGTATTACCCAGCTCTATACCACGCAACCAGCCCCTGTATTACCCAGCTCTATACCACGCAACCAGCCCCTGTATTACCCAGCTCTATACCACGCAACCAGCCCCTGTATTACCCAGCTCTATACCACGCAACCAGCCCCTGTATTACCCAGCTCTATACCACGCAACCAGCCCCTGTATTACCCAGCTCTATACCAAGCAACCAGCCCCTGTATTACCCAGCGCTATACCACGCAACCAGCCCCTGTATTACCCAGCTCTATACCAAGCAACCAGCCCCTGTATTACCCAGCTCTATACCAAGCAACCAGCCCCTGTATTACCCAGCTCTATACCAAGCAACCAGCCCC
The DNA here is from genome assembly GCF_016432855.1 of Salvelinus namaycush. NCBI lineage: Eukaryota > Metazoa > Chordata > Actinopteri > Salmoniformes > Salmonidae > Salvelinus > Salvelinus namaycush. The sequence continues at coordinate 55,176,043 of NC_052310.1, forward strand.
TGTATTACCCAGCTCTATACCATGCAACCAGCCCCTGTATTACCCAGCTCTATACCACGCAACCAGCCCCAGAATCAGCACACTCATTATTTTAGATGTCAGGTTTGTTCCTGTCTGTGTTTTAGCACTTAGCCCCCCGTCTCTGACAGGCAACTTTTTGATACAACTGATTTTTATTTATTTATATATATATATATATATATATAACTAGTGCCAACAGTGCTTAGGGCATATTTTTCCTCTATGATTTCTATGGCAATTGAAAAGTGGGAATTACGTACACTTAAGTGCTTGTGTGTGTACAGAGAAATATAGAGGACAGACAGTTAGTTTGCTACTTGTAATGTAGCACTAGAAATACAGATAGCAACTGCATTTTATTGTCCACAGTCTCTAATGAAGTGTTTAAAAACCCTTAAAAGCATGTTGATAATGATAACTGTAATAAACATAATTCTGCCCCTAAACCAGTTGGACAATAACAATCTGTGTTGCCATGGCTCTCTTCTTGAATGACAGTCTGAGGGCTTCGATAGTGGTCTTTTTACTCCTCCCTCTCTCATCTCTCTCTTTTTCTCCACCCTCTTTCCTCTCTTTCAGTGGCACTCTTCTGTGCTCTGTTTCCTATGTGAAGCACTCTGGGATCTGTTTTACTTGATGGGGTGTAATAGTAGTGTGCCTCTATCCCCCCCGGGCATCCTCCCTCCCTGCCGCCCCTCCCTCCCTCCGCCTAGTGTGAGGACCCCTGCGGGCTGCCCTGTGTCTGCCTGTGTTCTGTGGCAGAGTTATAAGCTGGCCAGCTCCACCCCATGGCTGTCTAAACAAGGTTTCACTCCAGGCGCCCACATCAAAAAGAGCAGCACACAGGCGGCAGGAAAGTGAACCGGCGGGATGTTGCATCTGGCTATTTATTTAGTTTTCACAAATGAGGAAAAAAATGGGTAAAAAAAGTGAGTGAGCTACTCGTACTGTAGTTGCCAGTGTTTTTTTCCCACACACTGACGGTCAAATGAATTCAAACCCACTCGACTTGATGTTATTGGGGGTGAGATGCTTGAAGTAGCCAGTGTTTTCTTCTTGTACAGTCAGCCAGTCGTTGCTACTGATAATCAACGTTGTCTTGCTGTGTATGAAATGTGTTGGCCAGTCCTAGCAGGGCTGACGAGAGTAAACACTCCAAAATGATTTGTCTTGAAAATCTTTTGGAGTTGAAGCGTAAACAGACAAAAAACCTCCTCCTTCCTCCGGTACGAAATGTGATACTGTCAACCGCTGTGGTTTGTATCATACCGGCTATGTCTGGCAGCTAATCTAATTAAATCTCTAATTTAAATAAAGGCTTAAATCAACACAAATAAACATTAGCAAATGAGCTAGGGAATAACATGTGGGAGCGGGATGAAACACAATGTGAAAAGAGTTAAAAGCTCCTAAATGCCTCAAAGCGTAGTCGGCAGCACAACTGCAAAGGCGGCTGACGATAGAGTAAAAATAGAATTCCTCTGCACACAAACACGCAATTAATAAAATATCATTTGAGTGGGTTTGGATATGAACAGGATGGGGTTAATATAGATGGCTGCTTTGAAGCATCTAAACAAAGATGTTTTAAAGATGGGCGCAATGTGAAAATGTAAATACACTTCATAGGAGCCTTGGGTCAGGGTTAGGATTCGATTTATGGTTTTGGCATTCACCCCCAGGTCCATCACTCATTCCCCAATGATCCCTCCCTCCCTCCCTCCCTCCCTCCCTCCCTCCCTCCCTCCCTCCCTCCCTCCCTCCCTCCCTCCCAGGCCCAAGCCAACCTCAGATCACAAGACCCTGTGCTGAACTACAGTCGACCCTCTGCTCTGCATACTGGGCCAGCTGGGCCTCAGTCAGATGCCATAATAAGAACCATTCAGTCCCTTTAATGATTGTGTGACTATTGGGCGGGTTTCTAATCCCTCTCTTTCTAGCTCTGTTTCTCTCAATTCAGTTTCATTTAAGGGTTTTATTGGCATGAAAAACATATATTTACATTGCCAAAGCAAGTGAAATAGATAATAACCAAAGGTGAAATAAAAAACTTACACTTACAAAAGTTCCAAAATAATGGCATATTATGTCTGCATAGGGTTGTAATGATGTGCAAATAGTTAAAGTACAAAAAGGAAAGTAAATAAACATATATATATAGGTTGTATTTACAATGGTGATGGTTCTTCACTAGTTGCCCTTTTCTTGTGGCAACAGGTCACAGATCTTGCTGCTGTGATTGTGCAATGTAGTATTTTACCTAATGGATATGGGAGTTTATCAAAATTGGATTTGTTTTCGAATTCTTTGTGGGTCTGTGTAATCTGAGGGAAATATGTGTCTCTAATATTGTCATACATTTGGCAGGTTAGGAAGTGCAGCTCAGTTTCCACCTCTCTCTCTCGTCTGTTTCTCACTCACTCACTTGCTTTTCATTATATTTTCTCTCTCTCGCGCTCTCTCTCTTCACATCTGTCTGGTCTGGCTGCTGTGGATGTTTTGGGGTGGTCAGACAGTGTTTTTGACCAGTGTTTTTGAGGCGGTGTGGGTCATGTACACTATCATATCTGGGAGGTCCTATGTGATAAGATGTTTTGGAGGCTACAGACTGTCTTCCTGGTGGCCTGATGTCTCACAGAGCCTGTGTTACGTTATTTACGGTCCTCTCCTCGCCATGCCAGGGTTCCCAACTTTATGTTCCCACATGATCAAGACATTACCAGAATTTGTCATCAAATATGACCTCACTGCTAAACTCTCTACAATTCAAGCACTGGACTTGATTAAGAAAGAAGCATCGTAATTTTGTTTGGTCTAAACAACAGCAGCTACGAAAAAGTGAATTTCCTAGTTAAATTACACATTGCTGTTCTATATCATTGTGGTAGTGTATATTGCCTACTACCTTTTTATTGAATCATCCTGACATGGATATGGTCATTCTATACCTTTCCATGGACTCCTGTGTGATTGTAGGCCTAATATGTAACTTGGATGGCAACCTGACCAAATTCACATAGAAATGTGGTTATAGATCTGTCATTTTCATTGGAGCATGTCTAAGAAGTCGTAGTGTCTAAGAAGCGGTTCTATGTGCGCTATTTCTATGCTTCCCATTCTTAAGTTACTTTTTTGTCTTTTTTACTTAAAATTTTTTGTACACAAATAGCTGAAAATGCTATATTTTTGGTTCTGGAAAATATATTTCACAGTGGTTTAGATGGTACAATGATTCTATACACAATGACTGCTTGTTTTATCCCAAACTGAAATTAGGCAAACTATTCGATTTTTTGTAACCAGGAAATGGCAGAGCGATTTCTACATATTGCACCTTTAATGTTGCATAAACATAATGGATCTGGAAAGCTTTCCAACCTTTACATCCCTGGTTGGATTATAAAGCTGTGATAAGAGAACATGGAAGGCCATAAACGCTAAATCAAAACTTCATAAAGGTTATGGGTCTCTCTGTAAATAATGTGGCATACAGTATATCACAAAAGTGAGTACACCCCTCACATTTCTGTAAATATTTGAGTATATCTTTTCATGTGACAACACTGAAGAAATGACACTTTGCTACAATGTAAAGTAGTGAGTGAACAGCTTGTATAACAGTGTAAATTTGCTGTCCCCTCAAAATAACTCAACACACAGCCATTAATGTCTAAACCGCTGGCAACAAAAGTGAGTACACCCCTAAGTGAAAATGTCCAAATTGGGCCCACTTAGCCATTTTCCCTCCCCGGTGTCATGTGACTCATTAGCGTTACAAGGTCTCAGGTGTGAATGGGGAGCAGGTGTGTTAAATTTGGTGTCATCGCTCTCACACTCCCTCATACTGACTGGTCACTGGAAGTTCAACATGGCACCTCATGGCAAAGAACTCTCTGAGGATCTGAAAAAAATAATTGTTGTTCTACATAAAGATGGCCTGGGCTATAAGAAGATTGCGAAGACCCTGAAACTGAGCTGCAGCACGGTGGCCAAGACCATACAGCGGTTTAACTGGACAGGTTCCACTCAGAACAGGCCTCGCCATGGTCGACCAAAGAAGTTGAGTGCACGTGCTCAGCGTCATATCCAGAGGTTGTCTTTGGGAAATAGACGTATGAGTGCTGCCAGCATTGCTGCAGAGGTTGAAGTGGTGGGGGGTCAGCCTGTCAGTGCTCAGACCATACGCCGTACACTGCATCAAATTGGTCTGCATGGCTGTCGTCCCAGAAGGAAGCCTCTTCTAAAGATGACGCACAAGAAAGCCCGCAAACAGTTTGCTGAAGACAAGCAGACTAAGGACATGGATTACTGGAACCATGTCCTGTGGTCTGATGAGACCAAGATAAACTTATTTGGTTCAGATGGTGTCAAGCGTGTGTGGCGGCAACCAGGTGAGGAGTACAAAGACAAGTGTGTCTTGCCTACAGTCAAGCATGGTGGTGGGACTGTCATGGTCTGGGGCTGCATGAGTGCTGCCGGCACTGGGGAGCTACAGTTCATTGAGGGAACCATGAATGCCAACATGTACTGTGACATACTAAAGCAGAGCATGATCCCCTCCCTTCGGAGACTGGGCCGCAGGGCAGTATTCCAACATGATAACGACCCCAAACACACCTCCAAGACGACCACTGCCTTGCTAAAGAAGCTGAGGGTAAAGGTGATGGACTGGCCAAGCATGTCTCCAGACCTAAACCCTATTGAGCATCCGTGGGGCATCCTCAAACGGAAGGTGGAGGAGTGCAAGGTCTCTAACATCCACCAGCTCCGTGATGTCGTCATGGAGGAGTGGAAGAGGACTCCAGTGGCAACCTGTGAAGCTCTGGTGAACTCCATGCCCAAGAGGGTTAAGGCAGTGGTGGAAAATTATGGTGGCCACACAAAATATTGACACTTTGGGCCCAATTTGGACATTTTCACTTAGGGGTGTACTCACTTTTGTTGCCAGCGGTTTAGACATTAATGGCTGTGTGTTGAGTTATTTTGAGGGGACAGCAAATTAACACTGTTATACAAGCTGTACACTCACTACTTTACATTGTAGCAAAGTGTAATTTCTTCAGTGTTGTCACATGAAAAGATATACTCAAATATTTACAAAAATGTGAGGGGTGTACTCACTTTTGCGATATACTGTATGTGTGGTATTGGGATAAACATTTCAGAATGGTTTGAAGCAAAAATTAAACCGAATTTTATGGAGTTCCACGTGTATTTAGAGGAATATATGCAAATTGGCCCATAACTCTACCTATACAACGACATTGTCTGAGAACTATACATCCTTTAAGTAGGGTTCATACAGACACTGGCAAGTCAAATTCAAGGACTTTTTCAAGCACTTAATTGTGGACCTCAATGTCATACAATTGTATAGTTTATATAATTATACATATAGGACCTAATATAGAACCCCCCCCCACCATGGCAAAAAAGTGTTAAAAAAGCATTGCTAATGCATTGATATTCAAACTATTATTACATTCTAAAATATGTTAGAATAATGTGGATTTGCTTGACTAAATAAACTAGATGCATGTGTGGGGATTATTCTGTAGCCTATGTGGCCGACACAGGCACACATAATAAAGCCATGAATAGCGGTAGTATTAATCTCACCATTTGAATCTCACCATAGCTGTTTTTATAATGAGAAAGCGACCAAAAACCAGGTTCCTTTAGTAATGGAAGGATTTGTATGGAAAGTCAAGTTGAAGCCAGCATTAGATGTTGTCATCCTCAAAATAACCGCAACAGGGTAGCGCAACACCCTTCAATTGAAGCGGCGGGAAACAAACTAAAGTTTAGTCAGAGATAATTATAAGGGAGCAGGAGAACTTATAAATTGACTACAATTATTACAAAGACTTTTCAAGCACCAAATTGAGGAAATGTCTGATTTTCAAGGTAGGCCTATTCCGGCACTTGAATTTCTGAGCTCCAAATTGAAGTAGGCTACTTCAAGCCCCTTGTATTGTTTAAAATGGCAGGTGTAACATGGAAACCAAAATGTATTTGACATGTTATTTCATTGCCAAATCATATTGGGAAGAAGCCCACTAGGCTATGTAATATGTTGTCATTATATCCAGAATAATGAATAGGAATAGTGTTGGGTGTTTGAGCAATAGTCTATCCTACACAATTGCGCTTAGTAGACTCTGTTGAATCCAAGGCACAAAGAAATCTAAGGAGAACCTGCTGTAAATCAAGTAGACAACAACAGATGATCAACATCAATTGGCTAGTGATATGAGATCCAACGGGGAGCCAGGCACAACTGTCTTGACCGGCGTAATGAATGAGACACCTACATATTCTGGACATTCCTTGCGAACACTTTTTTTCCAGCACGTTGGCTGTTGTTGCATCACATGCGCCATCACATCATCTGTTCGTCAGTTGACTGTCATTCAGAAAACTCCTTCATGGATCAGATGACGATGTGTGAAAATATCACAGCGTAATTAAACAGCTCGAAACCAAATGCGCACCCAACAAGTGTTATGCATAATTATTGAAGAATCACATTAATGACAGTATCGATTTAGGTTTTAAGTATTGCGGTAACCTGACTCTTTAGGTTGGAAGCATGTGATTTTGCAAATGCATAAATTGTTTTGGATTTGTGTGCCCATTTTAAAAACTGTTTTCACCTCATAACATAAGGAGACACAAAATGTTAAATAGTTACACTGCATTTCTGAGATCTCTACACAAAAAACTGTCCGACAGCTAGATCCAGGATTCTTACACGGTTCAAGTTCAATGTCTAATTTAACCGATTTAATGCTTAATATACAGTTGAAGTCAAAGTTTACATATTCCTTAGCCAATTCCTGACATTTAATCCTAGTAAAAATTCCCTGTCTTAGGTCAGTTAAGATCACCACTTTATTATGATTTATTTCAGCTTATATTTTTTTAATCACATTCCCAGTGGGACAGACGTTTACATACACTCAATTAGTATTTGCTAGCATTGCATTTAAATTGTTTAACTTGGGTTAAACATTTCGGGTAGCCTTCCACAAGCTTCCCACAATAAGTTGGGTGAATTTTCCTCCTGACAGAGCTGGTGTAACTGAGTCATGTTTGTATGCCTCCTTGTTCGCACACGCTTTTTCAGTTATGCCCACAAATTCTCTACAAGATTGAGGTCAGGGCTTTGTGATGGCCACTCCAATACCTTGACTTTGTTGTCCTTAAGCCATTTTGCCACAACTTTGGAAGCATGCTTGGGGTCATTATCCATTTGGAAGACCCATTTGCGACCAAGCTTTAACTTCCTGACTGATGTCTTGATATGTTGCTTCAATATATCCACATATTTTCCCTCCCTCATGATGCCATCTATTTTGTGAAGTGCACCAGTCCCTCCTGCAGCAAAGCACCTCCACAACATGATGCTGCCACCCCCGTGCTTCACGGTTGGGATGGTGTTCTTCGGCTTGCAAGCCTCCCCCTTTTTCCCCCAAACATAACGATGGCCATTATGGCCAAACAGTTCTATTTTTGTTTCATCAGACCAGAGGACATTTCTCCAAAAAGTACGATCTTTGTCCCCATGTGCAGTTGCAAACCGTAGTCTGGCTTTTTTATGGCGGTTTTGGAGCAGTGGCTTCTTCCTTGCCGAGCTGTCTTTCAGGTTATGTCGATATAGGACTCGTTTTACTGTGGATATATAAATACTTTTGTACCCGTTTCCTCCAACATCTTCACAAGGTCCTTTGCTGTCGTTCTGGGATTGATTTGCACTTTTCGCACTAAAGTACATTGTTGTACTTTGTGGAGGTCTACAATTTTTTTTCTGAGGTCTTGGCTGATTTCTTTTGATTTTTCCATGATGTCAAGCAAAGAGGCACTGAGTTTGAAGGTAGGCCTTGAAATACATCCACAGGTACATCTCAAATTGACTCAAATTATGTCAATTAGCCTATCAGAAGCTTCTAAAGCCATGACATCATTTTCTGGAATTTTCCAAGCTGTTTAAAGGCACAGTCAACTTAGTGTATGTAAACTTCTGACCCACTGGAATTGTGATACAGTGAATTATAAGTTAAATAATCTGTCTGTAAACAATTGTTGGAAAAATGACTTGTGTCATGCACAAAGTAGATGTTCTAACCGACTTGCCAAAACTATAGTTTGTTAACAAGAAATTTGTGGAGTGGTTGAAAAATGAGTTTTAATGATTCCAACTCCAACCTAAGTTGTATGTAAACTTCCGACTTCAACTGTATGCTATAATGACAACTTACACTGCCATAAATGCAAGGACCGATAAGTAAAGTTTTATGTCACACGATTTTGGACAAATCCGTCAAGACACCAACCATGAGGAAGGGTTTTAAATCAACTTGTGAATTTTATTCTATATAGCTATGTTCCCGCCATATATCTTAATGTAATAACATTATTATTATCAATGACATCAACAGCTGTAACAAGTTGTCCAGCATAGGAAATCCTCACTGTTACCCTAGTTTATAGAAAGACCCTTATATGAGCCTCCTTCAGCGTAGTGACATGTTCCTTTAATTGCGCTCTATATAACAGTTATTGTAGCCTTGTTGGGCGATTTGTTCATTGTAATGCGTTTCCGACAGGCAGGAATGAGTAGCCTCATTCGGCAGGTAGCCTAGTGGTTAGAGCGTTGGGCCATTAACCAAAAGGTTGCTAGATCGAATCCCCAAGCTGACAGCTGACGAGGTAAACATCTGTCGTTCTGCCCCTGACCAAGGCAGTTAATCCACTGTTTCTAGGCCGTCATTGTAAATATGAATTTGTTCTTAACTGACTTGCCAAGTTAAATAAAGGTGTAAAATGTTTTTAAAACCTATGTATTGTAATGTGACAAGATTAGTTACTATCAAGAATAAATTGCTATTAATATCTGACGTTAGGCTAGCAGTTAGTTCCGAGGACAACATAACTCAAGTTATACCAAATCATTCACGTTATTAACTACCTCCAACTGACATTCAACATTGTTCCAACATTATTTCATCATGGCCGACAGTTCCAGCTTCAAAGCAGCTCGTTGAGTGATATATGACAGTGACTCTACAAACATGGCATCCCAACAATACCTTTAGTCCTCCTTGTTGAATAGATGAGGGTTGATTCTTTCTCTCCCTCCTGGCATTACAATAGGAGGGAGGGAGTGGGGGGAGGGGAGACACCTGCCCTAAATGGCCCTGTCTCTCGCTGAGCTGCGCCTTTGATCTCAATGAAAGTTGGATTGCCTGGCTGGGAGGGGCAGTGATAATCCCTCCTGTGCTTTTTGTCCCAGCCAGGGTCCTGTAGGGGTCCTGTACAGCCAGGGATAAAGCGGTGGGGCTGAGTCTTAATCAAACAGCAGGACCGGTGGGGCATGGGGCTGCACGGGGACAGAGCCCTTTGAGGGGTTAGGGTGCGGAAGGGCAACTTTAGGACAGGGGTGGGTACACACAAATAGGGGATTAGGAGAAAGGTTTTGCTACTTGCATGTAGAAGTGAGTTGGGAGGGAGCTAGACCAGTAATAGTTACTCTGCTATTGTGTGGATAAAGCCATGGATATTAAAGGACTGAAAATGCTTGATCAAAGTTTTCTACTACTCTTTAAAAATTAAGAATTTTATTGATTGGGTAATTGGCCTAAAGAAAAATGATACAGACAAAACGATTGGTTGATGGTTAATAAATCAATCATTGTATTATCACAGTAATGTCACCACTCAGAAGTATCCTCAGTGGCAGATGCACTGAATGGCAAAGACAAATGAGCCATCATCCAACAAACTCAGAAAGACTACTCTGTTTGTCACTCCTATTGATTTCTGTTCCCTCCCTACTCTCTCTCATAGTTTATATCTCTATAAAATATACCTCTGGGAAGGATTTACAGCCACTGAAGGTCTCGCCTAGCTGCCTGCCTGCCTAGCTGCTTCTCTGCCTGCAGGCCTGTCTGCCTGCCTTTCTGTCTTGGCTGCCTGTCAACCTGCCTCTCCTGTCTACCTGCCAACCTGCATGTCTGTCTATCTGCCTGCCTGTCTCTCTTGCCTGCCTGCCTAGCTGTCTCTCCTGTCTACCTGCCTACTTGTCTGTCTCTCCTGTCTACCTGCCTACTTGTCTGTCTCTCTGTCTGTCTCTCTGTCTGTCTATCTGCCTGCCTCGCCTGCCTGCGTGCCTGCCTCTCCCTTCTTCCTGCCTGTCTACCAAGCTGCCTTACTGCCTGTCTGCCTCTACTACCTGCCAGACTGCCATTACGAGCAAATTAAAGCTTGTGGGGAGGCGGCACACTGGGAAATAGTTTAAATACCATAAAAAGGCCTCGCTCATTTACCCAGTCAGGGCTCTGGGAGGAGAGGAGATGGAAGGCAAACCACCACAGTGATAATCCTGCCAGTAGCAGGTGGCTACGCTACTTTAATGTTGGTGTAAAACAAAATTGCGCGATTCGGAACCATTTCGCTCTATTCTCAATCCGCTCTGTCTAATCTTTAAAGGACACAATTGGTCACCCGTGGCCAGGAAAATAGGCCCTCTGGTTCATATTCAAAGTTGACCTAAGGAGGGGATGATGACTGGCTAGATGGATGTATGGAGTTTTTTGCCAGGAGGCTGTCAGTAGTAGAATAAAAAGAATAAGGAGGGAGGGAGGGAGGGAGGAAGCCTCTTTTTTCCATCTCCCCTTCTTTTTCTTCTGAATTACCTGCTGGGTCCAAGCTCTTTTATGCCATTGTTGTGACAGGTAGATTTATAAGGCTTGAAATTTGTACAAATCAGTTGTCATTCAGCTGCAGCTGTCAATGTGTCAAGCTGTCAGGGCCTGCTGTGAGGGAGCTGCCTGTGGGGCTGAGCAGAGGGGCCAAACGCCCAGGAAAAGAAAATGAGTTCAAACAGAGAAAGAGAAGCTCTTCTCTCTCTCCTCTCATTCTGAGGGCCTCTCTGCCCCCGCGGAGTCGCCATCAATTTTTCTTGATGTTGAGCAACAGCATGCCCAAAATGACACGCCACACCGAGCCGTGTAGAGACACGACGCAGCACTGCTCCGCCGTGCCGAACCCTCAATCTGTAGACGCTGTTGTCTTCTAAATGGCTGGGCATGTGTAATCTCTCTGAGGAGAATGAATGATGTGTTCGGGATTCAGAGATGGTCGTTGTGTTATCTGTTTATTCTTGTGGCATGTCTATTACAGTAACTGTCAAGTGAAAATCTCATTTTTAAAAACAAATATTCTGTTTGCTCATACCCAAATAATGCTGCTAACTCGTCCTTTACTTGTAGTTGTGGCCGAGGCATAAATTTGAGAAAATACAATTAGTAAAACCCCATCTCAAACGTGTTTTTGAAAGAAACCATTTATAAAAACCTTTTGAAATTTGCTTGGATAATGACATCATCCTCTTTGGCCGAGGTAGACAAGACAGACATTAGCTATTGCGGCTAACTTAACTAGCTGGCTAGCCAACAAGAAAGCTAGTCAAAGCAGATCCTCCTCACAACAACCATCTCGCCGTTCCCTATTTGAAATCCTGTAGTTTGTAGCTAAAAGTCATGTCAAGAGGAGACCTACTTAGCTGTTGTTGACTGATATACGGTAGGTGGCAAAAGTAGCTAGCTAGCATCACTATTAGCTAACTAGTTAGGTAGCTAACAACAAAAATATCAGAAATATGGTGACAAGCAAAGGACACACACGGCTCACGCTTCTGAAGTAATCAGTCTGCATTTATCGCCGTTATAGTAAGGTGTCCTAGTAGTAGTTCCATCGTACGTTTCCAAATCCTGAATCCATCCAAACTATTTTACTTGGTGCAGCTTGGCTCGGGGCTCAGGCAGTCTGCCCCAGTGCCCCCACGTGGTAGGACAAGCAGGGGCATACAGAAAAGCAGCTTTTTAACATCCCTAATTATAATGTTTTGGAAGGACGCCTATTTGATTCATATTGTAATCAGTTACTACTTTAAGTGGCTGGAGTTGTCTCTGCCATGCAGTGAGTGAATGTGGTGTGTTTAGAGTTGCTACTGGGTTGTTGTTATGTTGCTGTGTGTGGGGGTCATGCATACTATAGAGCCATTCCTTTTGTCTTGTCACTGCCTCTGTCATCTGTTAGACGTTTGTGTGTGTGACAGGCAGGCGTGGTGGTGGTGGGCATGATGTGTTGGCTCACTCAAAGGACACAGTGTGACACACAGCTCTTCCACCGTCTCTGTAGTATCTTCATCCTTTACAAGGGCAGGACAGGGACAGGTGCTGCACCCTGTGTGTCTGTGTGTGTGTGTCTGTGTCTGTGTGTGTCTGTGTGTGTGTGTGTGTGTGTGTGTGTGTGTCTGTGTATGTGTATGTGTATGTGTATGTGTATGTGTGTGTGTGTGTGTGTGTGTGTGTGTGTGTGTGTGTGTGTGTGTGATGCAGTGGTGAATACACTTTTTTTATGGCGGATGACAAAAATATGGTGGTGTTTCTCAGATCCAGGTGTTGTTATGATACCATCAGTGTGTGTCATATTCAGAATGTCAGGAATATAGGGAATTAACCTGGATATCATTACTAACAGATTACTACCCTGTTGTGGGACTAATCTTTAAATTTAAGTGTCTTATAAAGTCTTCATAGTGATATTAGGGCTGCTTTCCTGAAGAAGTCAAATCCGCTTCGTGTTTTGTTTCATTGCCACGCTACTAATGAGTATCGCGATACTGGAATCGTCCTGGCCCTAGTGTGTGTGTGTGTGTGTGTGTAATAATTGGGTGGGTGCTTATATTTGTCCTATTAATATGCAAGTGTTTTTTTGCATATCCCAATTCTCCCTGGGGTCACAGCCAGGGTGTGTGTGTGTGTGTGTGTGTGTGTGTGTGTGTGTGTGTGTGTGTGTGTGTGTGTGTGTGTGTGTGTGTGTGTGTGTGTGTGTGTGTGTGTGTGTGTGTGTGTGTGTGAGAGAGAGAGCCTGGGTTGCCAAGCAGAGAGGCTGAGTATGAGCACGAGGGTTGTGTGATGTGAATTCTGTTTGAGAACTCACTAATTTGAAGGATGAGGCCTCTATTTCTTTACATAGCTCCATACGCTCAAATACCTCCACCCTGGCCACTTTCCAAATCTCCCTGCTGCACACACACACACACACACACACACACACACACACACACACACACACACACACACACACACACACACACACACACACACACACACACACACACACACACACACACACACACACACACACACACACACTGGGCTGCCTGGCTGCACTGTAATTAGTGTGTGTTTAAGGAGGTGTGTGTGTGTGTGACTAACAGATCTGTCACCTCCACCTGACAGAGGGACCCCTGGTAGAGACTGAGGTTTCAGGGGACGGAGTGACACTTGAGCAACAGCCAGAACCAGGAGGTGAAATATTAATCAAAGATGTCCCTATGTCCATTAGCAGCTGGCAACTGTGGCATCTCTGTGTATGTGTTTGTGTGTGTCTTGGTGTGTGTGTGTGCATGTGCATGTACGTGTACTGTTTGTGTGTGTGTGTAGCATGTACACGTGTGTGTGTGTGTGTGTGTGTGTGTGTGTGTGTGTGTGTGTGTGTGTGTGTGTGTGTGTGTGTGTGTGTGTGTGTGTGTGTGTGTGTGTGTGTGTGTGTGTGTGTGTGTGTGTGCAGCAGGGAGATTTGGAAAGTGGCCAGGGTGGAGGTATTTGAGCGTATGGAGCTATGTAAAGAAATAGAGGCCTCATCCTTCAAATTAGTGAGTTCTCAAACAGAATTCACATCACACAACCCTCGTGCTCATACTCAGCCTCTCTGCTTGGCAACCCAGGCTCTCTCTCTCACACACACACACACACACACACACACACACACACACACACACACACACACACACACACACACACACACACACACACACACACACACACACACGTGTACATGCTACACACACACACAAACAGTACACGTGTTTACAACTCTGCGTGTATACAATTGTGCGTGCACGCGCGCGCGCGCGCGTGTGTGTGTGTGTGTCTACTGATTATCCCCCGGTCCAGAGAGAGTGAGAAGTGTGAGCTAGGCTGCTGGGCTGAGTTTGTCTTGTAAAAGCTCAGCTGTCCAGAACATGACAGCTACAGGCCATTAAGGCCCGTAGAACACATCCAGGGAAATGGGTTGGAAAATGGAACGATGCTGGCTCCTGCACAAATATTAATTGGAACACACAATCACAGCAAATCAGTTAAATAAAGGTGCCTCTTAAGGACTAAAATAACATTGTTTTCCCTCCCATCGTTGATGGAATGTTTGCTATTGGCTCCAAATCAAGTTTGAAATACAAGTGTGTGTGTGTGTGTGCTTACTATATATTGTTCTTCTAACAAAGCAGTGTTAGCTTGGTGACCTCTATGAATCCTGCTACTCATTGACATGGTTTGTGTGAGCCAAGCCTGTTGTCTCCTTTGACCTCAACATGGCTTTTCCTTGTTAAACATGACATGTTAGGGCTTCAAAGAGCCAGCTTTGGTTTGCAAATACACCCTATTCTACTGTTGTCCTCAGATCCCTTTAACTTGCAAATTATTGTTAATTGTTTGGGAACTTATTTGCATGCGTTATGCAAACTGTTTGCATATGAACGATGACTTAAAGCTTTTGGAAGTCATAACATTTAGAATGTTTATGTTTTTTTTGTCAGCGTTGTTTTGTTGTTCTTTGACATTTTGAGAATGGCAATTTTATCACAGGAAGCTATGCCCAAAATGGAGAACGTGCCCTTATTTTAGTTTTCTGTTACACTTAAAAGGCGTCATAACACTTGCTATAAGCTCTTAAATGTTTTTTAACGTTACATATTGAATAAGATTGTCTATTTTCATGTGTTTCCTATTGTTCCACTTATACCAGTACAAAACAAAAATAACATCTCCTTTTAGGGAACTAGTGCCTGTTCCCTGTAGATATTAGGTAACTACACACTCCAAGATGGCGGTTTGGAAACAGTCCTATTAAATTAAAGGCTTAAATTAAGCCATTTTAATGGCTTAAAAACACACTGCGCTGATAGACGAGCATTTTAATGAGTCCAACGTGGTGAATAAATCTAAATGCTGACTTTGCACTTTATGGATGTGTTTTACTGATAAAACCATCGAGAGCCGACGGCAGAGAACAATACAAAATGGCAGCAACATGTTCTAGTGTTCCAATAGTCACGTTTTCCTCCCTGTTTCTTCTCAAGGTTTTGTCTGTTCTGTTTCTGGGTAACTAGCATCTGCAGTTTAATAGTGAATTAATTAGCAGGCCCCCTCCTGTTAAATCAGGCATGGAAACCCAAAACATGAACACACCAACTAATTAGAATCAATGAAGGCTGGGAGAGGTAATGGGCCTCCTTCACTCCCTAACAACGCTGGCTGTAATTGGTCATAATTAAACCCCACGCTGGTTTTGTGTAAGTTGTAAACAGCTGAATGCTTCAATTAAGCACAAATACACCAGCGTGGTGTTAAAGGGAAGTGTGTGTGTGGAAGGGTGCTGGGTAGAGCCTCTGACATATGGATATGATCTTGTGCTCCCTCCCACCTCTGTTCCGATTCTGGCCTTTTTTTTGTCCGCCCGGTGCGTGAGAAGGAGAGATATTTTTGGCCCAGTGTAATATTGTAGTGACTCATAAATAAATGGTTACCCCTTCGGTACTAAAAGTTTTCATTAAAAAGGGTCTGAGTTTTCGTTACTGACACAGCGGGTTGCCTACGCAGGAAAACGCTGTTAAAATGTATCAGTGTGCTTTTCCTCACCTAATAAATCATCTGAACAGGGGGAAACATATGGCTGATAAGACCTTGGAAATGTGGCTTCAGCATGCAAACAGTGAGTCAAGTTGCCTGGAATCAGGGACCATCACAGACTGCTCTCTCTACTCCCTCTCTCCTTCCTCTCTTCTCTCTCAGAATATATCCTAGTTATTTTACACACCATTTTCTTGTTCATCTTATCACCTCTTTGTCACTTTTTTTTTTCAAGAAAAAGAAGCAATTCCTGTGTGTAAAGGACTGGGGAGTAGATAAGGCTTCTCACTCTCCCTCGCACCATCCCTCTCTCTAATCACCCTCTCTCTCTCTCTCTCGCGTGCGCTCTCTCTTTCTCACACCCTCATCTCTCTCTCTCTCTCTTCCCGTCTCTCTTCGCCCCCTCCACCCCAGCAGAGAGAGAGAGGGGGTCCTGGGAGGTGCCCGTCCTGATGATGTATGTAGTGTCTGTGTCCTGGCTCTCCTCTGGTCCTCAGTCATTAATCATAGCCATTAGCTTTTCTCACTGCAGCCCTGTCCTGTCTGCCTGCCTCTACCACACACACACACACACACACACACACACACACACACACACACACACACACACACACACACACACACACACACACACACACACACACACACACACACACACACACACACACACACACACACACTGCTCTACCCTGGCCTATCACAAGGCAGCCTCTTCTATTGTCTACCATATCCCCCACACACGCAGAGGCCCTAATACCTCTGCCTCACTGTCACCAGGAAGGCTGGTTTTCCTTTTCTCTGGAGGAGAGACAGGTATTGTAATGTGGAAAATGGATATTAGCTGATGAAACGGGTGATTCGTCATTAGCTGCTAAAGAGAGGGACTTATAGGTTGTGGTGGGGGGGTTATTGAGTGGTTTTAAGGTGCAATTGATCGTTGATTTTTACTGATACTTTCCCCCCGTGCCTTGCTGGGTATGTTTCACCAGCTGTAGCATTGAATAGCTGTGTGTGTGTGTGTGTGTGTGTGTGTGTGTGTGTGTGTGTGTGTGTGTGTGTGTGTGTGTGTGTGTGTGTGTGTGTGTGTGTGTGTGTGTGTGTGTGTGTCAGAATACAGTGTGGCTAGTCTTGTTAGGGAGACATATTAGTATTTGTGAATATGTCTGTACTAATTTGTTTATATATCAAAACAAATAGTGGAAGATCGTATAAACTTTTCTTGTCAAGATAAAACGGTAATAAACCCAATGTGACTGGATCCTATGCATGACTGGACTAGGTTAGACTGGAATGGAATAGTATGAACTGGGCTGTATTGGAATAATATTCCATATATTTTATTTATTATTTGTTGACCCTTTATTTAACTAGGCAAGTCAGTTAAGTACAAATTCTGATCTACAATGACGGCCTACACCGGCCAAACCCTAACCCCGACGACGCTGGGCCAATTGTGCGCCGCCCTATGGGACTCCCAATCACGGCCGATTGTGATACAGCCTGGAATCGAACCAGAGTCTGTAGTGACGCCTCTAGCACTGAGATGCGGTGCCTTAGACCGCTGCACTCCACTCGGGAGCCCACATATTATGCTGCAGTAGATTGGAGTGTAGCATAGTGGAGTACCCTGCACCAGACTGGAGCGGGTAAGTCTGGGCTGGAGTGTCTCCATTGTGAGTTAATGAGAATGAACAGCTGGCCAGTGCTGCTGTGCCTCCTGTAGTAATAGAGATATATGGCCAGTGGGTCCCTGACCCCCGCTCCTGTCCCCGCTCCTGTCCCCGCTCCTGTCCCCGCTCCTGTCTCCGCTCCTGTCCTGTGCTGCTGGTCCCAAACTAGGCCTGACACTTGTACTAAAGCCCCATCAGTCTCTAGTCCCACTCACCTCACACGCACGCACGTACGCAAGCAGACACATAAATACACACACAGAAATACACACACACACGGCTAACCATAAACACGCAGATGCATCATGCCTACTCAATTCAATTATTGTGAGCTATTATTGCAGACTTATGAAGACAGAACTTTTTCAAACCCATACTGAACTGTATTGATTTAGTGCTGCTGCTGGTAGGGAACACCAGGGATATTTCATTGACTCCTCTGGTTTATTACTCCTCTGTTATAATGGACAGATCCAAGTGTGGACTATGTGTGCATATGCTTCATTTGACCCTATAATTGAAGACATGATCCTTTCTTCATCCTGTGTATCACATTCTCTTAATTTGTAATATGAATAATTGCCTTTTTTACACCTTGTGTACCATGTTTCAAATTCCTGCTTTTAGCTTCTACACCAGTGTATTATATTTATTTTACACTTCACCGACAGCTTATGGAGGTGAGATGATGCATACCTGCAGTACAACATCCTATGAAGGTGAGATGATACATACCTGCAGTACAACATCCTATGGAGGTGAGATGATACATACCTGCAGTACAACATCCTATGGAGGTGAGATGATACATACCTGCAGTACAACAGCCTATGGAGGTGAGATGATACATACCTGCAGTACAACAGTCTATGGAGGTGAGATGATACATACCTGAAGTACAACAGCCTATGGAAGTGAGATGATGCATACCTGCAGTACAACATCCTATGGAGGTGAGATGATACATACCTGCAGTACAACATCCTATGGAGGTGAGATGATACATACCTGCAGTACAACATCCTATGGAGGTGAGATGATGCATACCTGAAGTACAACATCCTATGGAGGTGAGATGATACATACCTGCAGTACAACATCCTATGGAGGTGAGATGATGCATACCTGCAGTACAACAGCCTATGGAGGTGAGATGATGCATACCTGAAGTACAACATCCTATGGAGGTGAGATGATACATACCTGCAGTACAACATCCTATGGAGGTGAGATGATGCATACCTGCAGTACAACATCCTATGGAAGTGAGATGATACATACCTGAAGTACAACATCCTATGGAGGTGAGATGATACATACCTGAAGTACAACATCCTATGGAAGTGAGATGATACATACCTGCAGTACAACATCCTATGGAAGTGAGATGATACATACCTGCAGTACAACATCCTATGGAAGTGAGATGATGCATACCTGCAGTACAACAGTCTATGGAAGTGAGATGATACATACCTGCAGTACAACAGTCTATGGAAGTGAGATGATACATACCTGCAGTACAACATCCTATGGAAGTGAGATGATACATACCTGCAGTACAACATCCTATGGAAGTGAGATGATGCATACCTGCAGTACAACAGTCTATGGAAGTGAGATGATACATACCTGCAGTACAACAGTCTATGGAAGTAAGATGATACATACCTGCAGTACAACAGTCTATGGAAGTGAGATGATACATACCTGCAGTACAACAGCCTATGGAAGTGAGATGATACATACCTGCAGTACAACAGCCTATGGAGGTGAGATGATACATACCTGAAGTACAACAGCCTATGGAGGTGAGATGATGCATACCTGCAGTACAACAGCCTATGGAAGTGAGATGATACATACCTGAAGTACAACAGCCTATGGAAGTGAGATGATACATACCTGCAGTACAACATCCTATGGAGGTGAGATGATACATACCTGCAGTACAACATCCTATGGAGTTGAGATGATGCATACCTGCAGTACAACATCATATGGAAGTGAGATGATGCATACCTGAAGTACAACAGCCTATGGAAGTGAGATGATGCATACCTGCAGTACAACATCCTATGGAGGTGAGATGATACATACCTGAAGTACAACATCCTATGGAAGTGAGATGATACATACCTGCAGTACAACATCCTATGGAGGTGAGATGATACATACCTGCAGTACAACATCCTATGGAGGTGAGATGATACATACCTGCAGTACAACAGCCTATGGAGGTGAGATGATACATACCTGAAGTACAACAGCCTATGGAAGTGAGATGATGCATACCTGAAGTACAACAGCCTATGGAAGTGAGATGATGCATACCTGAAGTACAACAGCCTATGGAAGAGATGATGCATACCTGAAGTACAACAGCCTATGGAAGTGAGATGATGCATACCTGAAGTACAACAGCCTATGGAAGTGAGATGATGCATACCTGCAGTACAACATCCTATGGAAGTGAGATGATACATACCTGCAGTACAACATCCTATGGAAGTGAGATGATGCATACCTGAAGTACAACAGCCTATGGAAGTGAGATGATGCATACCTGCAGTACAACAGTCTATGGAAGTGAGATGATGCATACCTGCAGTACAACATCCTATGGAGGTGAGATGATACATACCTGCAGTACAACAGCCTATGGAGGTGAGATGATACATACCTGAAGTACAACAGCCTATGGAAGTGAGATGATGCATACCTGAAGTACAACAGCCTATGGAGGTGAGATGATACATACCTGCAGTACAACATCCTATGGAAGTGAGATGATGCATACATGCAGTACAACATCCTATGGAGTTGAGATGATGCATACCTGCAGTACAACAGTCTATGGAAGTGAGATGATGCATACCTGAAGTACAACATCCTATGGAGGTGAGATGATGCATACCTGCAGTACAACAGCCTATGGAAGTGAGATGATGCATACCTGAAGTACAACAGCCTATGGAAGTGAGATGATACATACCTGCAGTACAACATCCTATGGAAGTGAGATGATGCATACCTGCAGTACAACAGTCTATGGAAGTGAGATGATACATACCTGCAGTACAACAGCCTATGGAAGTGAGATGATGCATACCTGCAGTACAACAGTCTATGGAAGTGAGATGATACATACCTGCAGTACAACAGCCTATGGAAGTGAGATGATACATACCTGCAGTACAACAGCCTATGGAGGTGAGATGATGCATACCTGCAGTACAACAGCCTATGGAAGTGAGATGATACATACCTGAAGTACAACAGCCTATGGAAGTGAGATGATACATACCTGCAGTACAACAGCCTATGGAAGTGAGATGATACATACCTGCAGTACAACAGCCTATGGAAGTGAGATGATACATACCTGAAGTACAACAGCCTATGGAAGTGAGATGATGCATACCTGCAGTACAACAGCCTATGGAAGTGAGATGATACATACCTGCAGTACAACAGCCTATGGAAGTGAGATGATACATACCTGCAGTACAACAGCCTATGGAAGTGAGATGATACATACCTGAAGTACAACAGCCTATGGAGGTGAGATGATACATACCTGCAGTACAACAGCCTATGGAAGTGAGATGATACATACCTGCAGTACAACAGCCTATGGAAGTGAGATGATACATACCTGAAGTACAACAGCCTATGGAAGTGAGATGATACATACCTGAAGTACAACATCCTATGGAGGTGAGATGATACATACCTGCAGTACAACAGCCTATGGAGGTGAGATGATACATACCTGAAGTACAACAGCCTATGGAGGTGAGATGATGCATACCTGCAGTACAACAGCCTATGGAAGTGAGATGATACATACCTGAAGTACAACAGCCTATGGAAGTGAGATGATACATACCTGCAGTACAACAGCCTATGGAGGTGAGATGATACATACCTGCAGTACAACATCCTATGGAGGTGAGATGATACATACCTGCAGTACAACATCCTATGGAGTTGAGATGATGCATACCTGCAGTACAACATCATATGGAAGTGAGATGATGCATACCTGAAGTACAACAGCCTATGGAAGTGAGATGATGCATACCTGCAGTACAACATCCTATGGAGGTGAGATGATACATACCTGAAGTACAACATCCTATGGAAGTGAGATGATACATACCTGCAGTACAACATCCTATGGAGGTGAGATGATACATACCTGCAGTACAACATCCTATGGAGGTGAGATGATACATACCTGCAGTACAACAGCCTATGGAGGTGAGATGATACATACCTGAAGTACAACAGCCTATGGAAGTGAGATGATGCATACCTGAAGTACAACAGCCTATGGAAGTGAGATGATGCATACCTGAAGTACAACAGCCTATGGAAGAGATGATGCATACCTGAAGTACAACAGCCTATGGAAGTGAGATGATGCATACCTGAAGTACAACAGCCTATGGAAGTGAGATGATGCATACCTGAAGTACAACAGCCTATGGAAGTGAGATGATGCATACCTGCAGTACAACAGTCTATGGAAGTGAGATGATGCATACCTGCAGTACAACATCCTATGGAGGTGAGATGATACATACCTGCAGTACAACAGCCTATGGAGGTGAGATGATACATACCTGAAGTACAACAGCCTATGGAAGTGAGATGATGCATACCTGAAGTACAACAGCCTATGGAGGTGAGATGATACATACCTGCAGTACAACATCCTATGGAAGTGAGATGATGCATACATGCAGTACAACATCCTATGGAGTTGAGATGATGCATACCTGCAGTACAACAGCCTATGGAGGTGAGATGATGCATACCTGCAGTACAACAGTCTATGGAAGTGAGATGATGCATACCTGAAGTACAACATCCTATGGAGGTGAGATGATGCATACCTGCAGTACAACAGTCTATGGAAGTGAGATGATGCATACCTGAAGTACAACAGCCTATGGAAGTGAGATGATACATACCTGAAGTACAACATCCTATGGAAGTGAGATGATGCATACCTGCAGTACAACAGTCTATGGAAGTGAGATGATGCATACCTGCAGTACAACATCCTATGGAGGTGAGATGATGCATACCTGCAGTACAACAGTCTATGGAAGTGAGATGATGCATACCTGAAGTACAACATCCTATGGAGGTGAGATGATGCATACCTGCAGTACAACAGTCTATGGAAGTGAGATGATGCATACCTGAAGTACAACATCCTATGGAGGTGAGATGATGCATACCTGCAGTACAACAGCCTATGGAAGTGAGATGATGCATACCTGAAGTACAACAGCCTATGGAAGTGAGATGATACATACCTGCAGTACAACATCCTATGGAAGTGAGATGATGCATACCTGCAGTACAACAGTCTATGGAAGTGAGATGATACATACCTGCAGTACAACAGTCTATGGAAGTGAGATGATGCATACCTGCAGTACAACAGTCTATGGAAGTGAGATGATACATACCTGCAGTACAACAGCCTATGGAAGTGAGATGATACATACCTGCAGTACAACAGCCTATGGAGGTGAGATGATGCATACCTGCAGTACAACAGCCTATGGAAGTGAGATGATACATACCTGAAGTACAACAGCCTATGGAAGTGAGATGATACATACCTGCAGTACAACAGCCTATGGAAGTGAGATGATACATACCTGCAGTACAACAGCCTATGGAAGTGAGATGATACATACCTGAAGTACAACAGCCTATGGAAGTGAGATGATGCATACCTGCAGTACAACAGCCTATGGAAGTGAGATGATACATACCTGCAGTACAACAGCCTATGGAAGTGAGATGATACATACCTGCAGTACAACAGCCTATGGAAGTGAGATGATACATACCTGAAGTACAACAGCCTATGGAGGTGAGATGATACATACCTGCAGTACAACAGCCTATGGAAGTGAGATGATACATACCTGCAGTACAACAGCCTATGGAAGTGAGATGATACATACCTGAAGTACAACAGCCTATGGAAGTGAGATGATACATACCTGAAGTACAACAGCCTATGGAAGTGAGATGATACATACCTGCAGTACAACATCCTATGGAAGTGAGATGATACATACCTGCAGTACAACATCCTATGGAGGTGAGATGATACATACCTGAAGTACAACAGCCTATGGAAGTGAGATGATACATACCTGAAGTACAACAGCCTATGGAAGTGAGATGATACATACCTGCAGTACAACAGCCTATGGAGGTGAGATGATACATACCTGAAGTACAACAGCCTATGGAAGTGAGATGATGCATACCTGCAGTACAACAGCCTATGGAGGTGAGATGATACATACCTGAAGTACAACAGCCTATGGAAGTGAGATGATACATACCTGCAGTACAACATCCTATGGAGGTGAGATGATACATACCTGAAGTACAACAGCCTATGGAAGTGAGATGATACATACCTGAAGTACAACAGCCTATGGAAGTGAGATGATACATACCTGCAGTACAACAGCCTATGGAAGTGAGATGATACATACCTGCAGTACAACAGCCTATGGAGGTGAGATGATACATACCTGAAGTACAACAGCCTATGGAAGTGAGATGATACATACCTGAAGTACAACAGCCTATGGAAGTGAGATGATGCATACCTGCAGTACAACAGCCTATGGAGGTGAGATGATACATACCTGAAGTACAACAGCCTATGGAAGTGAGATGATACATACCTGCAGTACAACATCCTATGGAGGTGAGATGATACATACCTGAAGTACAACAGCCTATGGAAGTGAGATGATACATACCTGAAGTACAACAGCCTATGGAAGTGAGATGATGCATACCTGCAGTACAACAGCCTATGGAAGTGAGATGATACATACCTGCAGTACAACATCCTATGGAGGTGAGATGATACATACCTGCAGTACAACATCCTATGGAGGTGAGATGATACATACCTGCAGTACAACATCCTATGGAAGTGAGATGATACATACCTGCAGTACAACAGCCTATGGAAGTGAGATGATACATACCTGCAGTACAACAGTCTATGGAAGTGAGATGATGCATACCTGCAGTACAACAGCCTATGGAAGTGAGATGATGCATACCTGCAGTACAACAGCCTATGGAAGTGAGATGATACATACCTGAAGTACAACAGCCTATGGAAGTGAGATGATGCATACCTGCAGTACAACAGCCTATGGAAGTGAGATGATACATACCTGAAGTACAACAGCCTATGGAAGTGAGATGATGCATACCTGCAGTACAACAGCCTATGGAAGTGAGATGATACATACCTGAAGTACAACAGCCTATGGAAGTGAGATGATGCATACCTGCAGTACAACAGCCTATGGAAGTGAGATGATACATACCTGCAGTACAACAGCCTATGGAGGTGAGATGATACATACCTGCAGTACAACATCCTATGGAGGTGAGATGATACATACCTGCAGTACAACATCCTATGGAGGTGAGATGATACATACCTGCAGTACAACAGCCTATGGAGGTGAGATGATACATACCTGCAGTACAACAGCCTATGGAGGTGAGATGATACATACCTGCAGTACAACAGCCTATGGAGGTGAGATGATACATACCTGCAGTACAACATCCTATGGAGGTGAGATGATACATACCTGCAGTACAACAGCCTATGGAGGTGAGATGATACATACCTGCAGTACAACATCCTATGGAGGTGAGATGATACATACCTGCAGTACAACATCCTATGGAAGTGAGATGATACATACCTGCAGTACAACAGCCTATGGAAGTGAGATGATACATACCTGCAGTACAACAGTCTATGGAAGTGAGATGATGCATACCTGCAGTACAACAGCCTATGGAAGTGAGATGATGCATACCTGCAGTACAACAGCCTATGGAAGTGAGATGATACATACCTGAAGTACAACAGCCTATGGAAGTGAGATGATGCATACCTGCAGTACAACAGCCTATGGAAGTGAGATGATACATACCTGAAGTACAACAGCCTATGGAAGTGAGATGATGCATACCTGCAGTACAACAGCCTATGGAAGTGAGATGATACATACCTGAAGTACAACAGCCTATGGAAGTGAGATGATGCATACCTGCAGTACAACAGCCTATGGAAGTGAGATGATACATACCTGCAGTACAACAGCCTATGGAGGTGAGATGATACATACCTGCAGTACAACATCCTATGGAGGTGAGATGATACATACCTGCAGTACAACATCCTATGGAGGTGAGATGATACATACCTGCAGTACAACAGCCTATGGAGGTGAGATGATACATACCTGCAGTACAACAGCCTATGGAGGTGAGATGATACATACCTGCAGTACAACAGCCTATGGAGGTGAGATGATACATACCTGCAGTACAACATCCTATGGAGGTGAGATGATACATACCTGCAGTACAACAGCCTATGGAGGTGAGATGATACATACCTGCAGTACAACATCCTATGGAGGTGAGATGATACATACCTGCAGTACAACAGCCTATGGAGGTGAGATGATACATACCTGCAGTACAACATCCTATGGAGGTGAGATGATACATACCTGCAGTACAACAGCCTATGCACAATTTGTGTCATGTAGTTTTCATCTCTGCTAAATCCCAAACACCTTTATTCACCAGGTTTATTTATTGGAGTGTTCGTGCTGGTTAGAGTGTGTTTGGTCCTTTATGGACAGGATGGGTTCCAAATAGCACCCTTTTCCCCATATGGTCCGTTACTATTGACCAGAACCCTATGGGTCCGGGTCAAAAGTAATGCACTATGAAGGGAATAGGGTGCCACTTGGGACACACTCGGAGTGGAGCTGAGACGCCTAGCTGCTCTCTACTCCTCCCCCAGGGTTTGAATGGTGAAGATAACCGTGTGTCTCTCTTCTCCCACTAAGTGGCTCCTCTTAAGCTCCCACACCTGGTAGATAACTGGTTCTGACAACACAATTTACATTCTGTATGAAACCATCTCTCCCAGCGCCCAACGATTTATCCCGGATTAAGCTGTTTGTCTCTGTTACTAGATAACCACTACAATCTATCAGCCAGGGCCTCCCCGGTTTTCTAAATTTTCCGATATCCCATTCCCAACTCCCTAGTTGTTCCCCTTGGGAGCGGGGGAATTGATCGGTACTATAATTCCTCCCTCCCCTCCAAATTGCAACAACATCTTTATGGAAAGTGACTATTACTGAATCATGCAGATGTAAGTCATTCCAGTAAAACTGATATGAGTGTAATGGAAATATCTGACGGTGGGGACTGCGATGGGGACGGCAATGGTGGTTGTGGCGGTTGGATTTATGGCTGCATTAAGGAAGAAAAGGCTGAGGTGACAGTTTTGTGGCATCGCTTGCCTCTTCCTCCTGTTTCTCTCTCGCATTAAGGGCCCTGGTCAATTAGCGTGGGACGCCTTTAGCCGTTAGCGATGTCACTAACAGCACTTTCACGGCCACATGAAAAATGCATGGGGTCTCTGGGAGAGATTTGGGGGTCATTAAGCGTGAGCACACACACACTGGGTGTTCATGTGAGAGACACATTTACTATGATGTATGACTGTATGTGGGGGATCTACTGTTAAAGATGAGCCTTTGTTCTAGTGAAGTGCCATGATGAAATGTCTACCATTGACCCACAATAAAGAATATGGAATTGTCTTTTTCCTCTTTAGAACTGACTAAATGATCAAATATTTTTTTTGGGGGGGGGGGTTACGAAATACATTTTACATTTTCAAACCTATAACAGCTCACTCCACGCTAGTCTACATCACCTTTCCAGGTATTTGAACATTTAGAGGGGGACTCAAATCAAATCATCTCTAATGGTGCCATGGGTATCTATGTATTATATAAAACCCATTTTAATCCTATACCTGTACAACACTTTCAGTGTGTCATTCTGTCTACTTTATAACACATTACTTTTACACAATGTTCCACTGGACATGTAATAGCCTCTCCTCCCATTAATCCAGGGCTCCTGCCATGATCTCATCGTATCTTAGCATAACTGTCATACCTCTCCATTCCCCATGCAGGTGAGTCATGGCAGGGCCTGTCACCCTGTCTGTAACCCTCTCTGGTCCTACAGCCATATATCTCGTTCTAATTAAACGTGCATTAAGACCCCTCTCTCTCTCTCTCTCTTCCCCACCTCTCTTTTCTGAAGGCTCTAATGCCACCATAATGAGTGTTAATGAGTGACGGGCAGCTCAGATCACATGCATGTTAGCTACAGTTATACGACTGTAGCGGGCTCCTCGCTTGTGATTTGCATAACCTGTTAGAACGCGGCGATTGATTGAATTTCACCTCGGAGAACTGTTAATTAATAACGTTATGGATGTGACAGGCCGGGGATGGGAGATGATGTCTGTATTAGTAGTTTTCCTGGGTGTGTGTGTGTAGAAAAGCACTGTTGTAGTAGAGGTAGTGGTTCCTTTTGTCTATAATCATGTCATTAGAAGACCAGTGTTTACAGTACAGCCTTCTCTTGTGATATGACTAGACATTTTGCAGGTAGAACAGTTATGCTATATGTACTCCAATCAACAGAGAAGAGTGTCCATTCTGTAAAGTCATGATCTATCTGGAGCTGTACTGAACATGGCCCATATGTTTAGCCTCAACTAGTCTATTCGGATCTCTGGCCTTAGTAGAGCACTGGATCAAGGTTACCTCTGGAGCACAGATACTATATTAATGTAGAACCACCAGAGCCTTTTATGTTAATGTAGATCCCACGTATGCCCAGTACAGGGACAGGTAAAGGGGCCTAGTCAGTGGTCCAAATGAATGTATTCAACTGAAATGTGTCTACCGCATTTAAACCTACCCCTCTGAATCAGAGAGGTGCGGGGCGGGGGGGGGGGGGGGGGGGGGGGGCTGCCTTAATCAACATCCACGGTGCTCAGGGAACAGTGCCTTGCCCAGGGGCAGAACGGCAGATTTTTACCTTGTCAGCTCGGGGATTCGATCCAGCATCCGGTTACTGGCCCAACGCTCTAACCACTAGGCTACCTGCCACCCACACAGTAGTGTGTACGTATGTGCATGCCTATATGTGTGTGTTTTGCAAAGCGGTTAGAACGTTGGGCCAGTAACTGAAAGGTTGTTGGTTCGAATACCAGAGGCAACAAGGTAAAAAATCTGTCTATGCCCCTTGACCAAGGCACTTAACACTAATTTGCTCTGGGGGTGCTGTACTACTATGTCTGACCCTGTAAAACAACACATTTCACTGGTGTACAGTGAATCTGGTGTACAGTATGTGACAATAAAACATCATTTTTATTTGTATGGCCCGACACCGCCAGCTGCATCGACTTAGTGTCCCTCTCCTCTGTCTCTGTCCTCTAGGCCCTACCTCTGTTTTACTGCCAAATTATCTCATGGTAATTGCCAATTATGTTGATCCTTTTATGATATGGACTTGACTAAGAACTGGACCTGAAACAGAGCATATTTCACCGTGCAGTTACCACCACAGATGGCTCTGGGCTTTGGCCTCTGTTGTCTGACACTATAGGACGGAGCCAACTGGAAGCAGAGATGAGGAATAGTCACTCTGTGTGATGCTGGGGGGACAGGGGACGACGGGGACGACGATGCAGGGTCTCTATGTACGAGTGTGTGTGTGTGTGTGTGTGTGTGTGTGTGTGTGTGTGTGTGTGTTAATTGCCCCAGCCCTCATTGTGTTGCTATTTTATACGTGTCCATGTTCCTCCACGGTGGGACTGGGACAGTGTTATGTTGGCAGCATCCTTCTCTTCTAGGCCCAGAGAGTGAGTGTGTGTGTGTGTTTTCTAGGCCCAGAGAGAGAGTGTGTGTGTGTGTTTTCTAGGCCCAGAGAGTGAGTGTGTGTGTGTTTTCTAGGCCCAGAGAGAGAGTGTGTGTGTGTGTTTTCTAGGCCCAGAGAGTGAGAGTGTGTGTGTGTGTTTTCTAGGCCCAGAGAGTGAGTGTGAGTGTGTGTGTGTGTTTTCTAGGCCCAGAGAGTGAGTGTGAGTGTGTGTGTGTGTTTTCTAGGCCCAGAGAGTGAGTGCGTGTGTGTGTTTTCTAGGCCCAGAGAGTGAGTGTGTGTGTGTGTGTTTTCTAGGCCCAGAGAGTGAGTGTGTGTGTGTGTTTTCTAGGCCCAGAGAGTGAGTGTGTGTGTGTGTGTTTTCTAGGCCCAGAGAGTGAGTGTGTGTGTGTGTTTTCTAGGCCCAGAGAGTGAGTGTGTGTGTGTGTGTTTTCTAGGCCCAGAGAGTGAGTGTGTGTGTGTGTTTTCTAGGCCCAGAGAGTGAGTGTGTGTGTGTGTTTTCTAGGCCCAGAGAGTGAGTGTGTGTGTGTGTGTTTTCTAGGCCCAGAGAGTGAGTGTGTGTGTGTGTGTTTTCTAGGCCCTTTCTTCCTCAGCATCATTAGACCCCAGTGACAGAACACACCAGAACGCACCACCGTCACATCCTCAGTCACGTTACCATATCCACCCTCATTCTCAACCCCCTAAATACGTCTCCATATTCATAACATTTTTATACTGTACAGAAAATTGGCCCGTCGACACACCTGACAACGGAGTCTCCCATAGTCGAGCTGTATTTTCCCAAGTCGTGTTATTGTTTTTGTCTACTCCTCCAGAGTAACGGCCTGCGGAGTGGGAGTGAAGGAGGCTTGTTAAGATGGAAAGCCTTCTGAATGTGATCACTCATCAGGCTGAGGTACTAGAGGTCTGCTTCTCTGCGGCCAAACGTTCCTGGAGAACTAGAGATTTAACAATGCAAGAATCACACACACACACACACACACACACACACACACACACACACACACACACACACACACACACACACACACACACCAGACCTCATTCCAAGGCCCCCAGCTGTAGATTGTATTGTTGCCAACTCTTATTACCCGGCAAAAATAACTTAACTATGTGTAAATGACCACTGGTGCTCAGTGCATATCGTATATCCTGGAGAATTTGATTAGACTATGACGCGGGATTGTGAATGGATGGAATAGGACAGATATTGAAATACAACCCATGTACTGCAGTTGATCAGGATTATGGCTGCGTATGCATTTTTCCAATTGAAAGTAGTTTTATAATAGTAGTAGTTATGTAATAAATGTCTTATATGATGAATAGCTATCATTTATTCCTGTGATTGGACCTTTGTGTCTGTTTCAGAAGAATAGAGTTGAATACATGTAACACAAAAGACATGCAATACCACTCTAGTTATGGTGGAAGTATCGCTTGTTGTATAACTAATATAGCTTAAGTACCTAATGACATTATGATAGGAGTTATACCCTTACTAAATAATTGAGTAAAGGAAATATGTACTACTATATATTGAATACTGCTGTACTTCATGAAAATACATAGAAACACTCATATCCCTGCATTGAAGCTGCAGCCATTATAGATAAAGAATAACATTAGGTTGTTTTACAGTTCGTTCAAGGGCACAGTAACGGCATGTGTGTGTGTGTGTGTGTACATTTGCGCATTCTGCATGCTCCGTGCTTATTGCTTTCAATTGGTTTCACTAAATCACACAGTCCTTTTGTATAGGACACTAGAGAGTCTTACACATGGTAATGTTGCATACCCCGCCACTGTGTTTGAGCCAAACACTCTTTTATGATTTTATGAAATGGGGGAATACCCATGTGTAGTAGGTCTGGCTGCTATTGAGGTAAATTTATGGAACTAATATTTATATATAGCGTGTGTGCATGCCGCCGCTGTGTGTACATCCCACTCTCCCTCAGTGTGTACCTCCCCTGCTCTCACTATGACAGGGTAAGGACACACAGGGGTAAAATAACATAATCTTACTATGATGTAGCTAATACATGCATGTTATTTCCATGCCTATCTTTGTCATAGTGGGGTAAATGAGGTTGTACACATTTCATGTGTATTTCATGTGTTGAACCAGATGGAGCCATTTTAATAAAAAAAAATGTTTTTGCAGACCAGGGACAAAATATTATTTTGTTTTCTTTCAGATGCTATAACTGTGCATAATTCAGCCCCCATGCCATGAAAGCTAAATCAAGCACACCTAAAGCGATTTAAAAAAAAAAAACTGCTATTTTGACCGAGGTCTGGATATGTTTATATATATACCTGATCTGTCGTGGACACACACACGTTACATAGGATGGTACGTAGCGTCTGTCAACAGACTGTGGGATGCGACGACTAACGAGGAACTTTGTTCCGATGGGCAGATTTCTTCATCACTGATCATTTGGACAAATCCTGATTTCACAGGTGTTGGAATATTTTGTATATCATAAGGGAAGGAGACATTTGGCCCGTGCTTTGGCTGAGAGTTTCTTTTTAGGCAGGTAGAGACTTCTCTAGTCTCATTACTATCTTTCTTTCATAAATCTCTCCCCAGAACCTAACCGAGCATCTGACGCAGTTATGCAATATTTTAGTTCTAGGTTTCGGAGATTAGTATTCTGTATATACCATATGTATATCTGTTAAATCCTCTGTTATGTGAATCCAGATATTTAAGAAATAATCTCCAATGAAAGGTTAAGATTGTGAGGCGAGGGAGACTGTTGTTTCCTGTAATAGCTTGTGTTTCATATTGAATTTAGAGTGTCTAGTTTGAGAAACACACGCCTCACAAGTCCTCAACTGGCAGCTTCATTTAAATAGTACCCGCAAAACCAGCATCCTGGAGTCGCCTCTTCAGTGTTGACATTGGGACTGGTGTTTTGCGGGTACTATTTAATGAAGCTGTCAGTAGAGGACTTGTGAGGTTTCTCAAACTAGACACTCTAATGTATTTGTCCTCTTGCTCAGTTGTGCACTGGGGCCTCCCACTATTTCTATTCTGGTTAGAGACAGTTTGCGCTGTTCTGTGAAGGGAGTAGTACACAGCGTTGTACGAGATCTTCAGTTTCTTACCAATTTCTCGCATGGAATAGCCTTAATTTCTCAGAACAAGAATACACTGACGAGTTTCAGAAGAAAGTTCTTTGTTTCTGGCCATTTTGAGCCTGTAATCGAACCCACAAATGCTGATGCTCCAGATAATCAAGTAGTCTAAGGAAGGCCAGTTTTCTTGCTTCTTTAATCAGAACAACAGTTTTCAGCTGTGCTAACATAATTGCGAAAGGGTTTTCTAATGATCAATTAGCCTTTTAGAAACTTGGAAATAGCTAACACAACGTGCCATTGGAACACAGGAGTGATGGTTGCTGATAATGGGCCTCTGTTCCATTAACAATCAGCTGTTTCCAGCTACAATAGTCATTTACAACATTAACAATGTCTACACTGTATTTCTGATCAATTTGATGTTATTTTAATGCACCAAAAATGTGCTTTTCTTTCAAAAACAAGGACATTTCTAAGTGACCCAAACTTTTGAACGGTAGTGTGTGTGTGTGTGTGTGTGTGTGTGTGTGTGTGTGTGTGTGTGTGTGTGTGTGTGTGTGTGTGTGTGTGTGTGTGTGTGTGTGTGTGTGTGTGTGTGTGTGTGTGTGTGTATGGACAGTATATTAAAAGGAAAGGTGTGTAAAGCAGTAGTTATATAGGATGAGTCTTGACTAGAATACAGTATATACATATGAAGTGGGTAAAACAGTATGTAAACATTATTAAAGTGACCAGTGTTCAATGACTATGTACATTGGGCAGCGGTCTCTAAAGTGCAGGGTAGCGTACCGGGTGGTACCCAGCTAGTAACAGTGATTAAGTTCAGGGCAGGGTACTGGGCGGAGGCCAGCTAGTGGTGACTATTTAACAGTCTGATGGCCTGGAGATAGCAGTTTTTCAGTCTCTCGGTCCCAGCTTTGATGCACCTGTACTGTCTTCGCTTTCAGGATGGTAGCGGGGTGAACAGGCTATGGCTTGATTATCTTCTTGGTCTTCCTGTGACACCGGGTGCTGTAGATTTGTCTAAATGAACATTATTCATTATTCTACCACACACAGACACAGACACACACACACACACACACACAGCTCTCACTGCTCTACTCAAGGCTTCAGGCCTTATTGGACCACAGATCCCACAACAAATAGGTGGCCTGTGATAGAAATAAGGTGTAAGAAGTCAATACTTCTTTTTTTCTCTCTCCCTCCTCTCTCCCACTCCCTCACTCCCTCCTTCTCTGCAGAGCCATGCATAATGTGCTGCTCTGCAATCTGATAAGTGATCTCCTGCTCACTGGGCGACCCTCCCCTGTCCTATACATCACTACCCTAATCTCAGACCTGTCCAGGTGTGTGTGTGTGTGTGAGAGAGAAGGAAGAGAACGCGAGAGGAGAGTAGAGAAGCAAATAGCGAGTAAGTGTGTGGGAGAGAGAGGGAGAGAATAGACAGACAGACAAAGGGAGGGAATGAGAGAGAGAGAGTGTGAGAGAGAACATAGAGTAATGCAGAGCAGCTCTGTAGCAACGATGGGGTAGGATTGGCCTGGGCTGTCTGGGCTTGATTAATGGTCCTGTGAGGGTGAGAGACTCCCGGGCCAGGCAGCGGGGTCCATCCCTGTGGCATGTGATCCAGATTGGCTTTGTCCTGTGTGTCTGCGCTGGAGGAGCGGACATTAAGATTAAGTGATGCTGTCGTGTCTGGGAGCAGTGCACTGCATCATCCTGGGGAAGAGACAGCTGTGCTGCTTATTCCTTCAGCACCAGGGGAGAACTGCCAGCTATAGCAGGGCCCAGCCCAGTGTAGAGCAGAGCAAGGCCCAGATATACAGCCAAAGATAACCTGCAATAACTTCTGTGAAAGATCAGGAAACTTTGAATTCACATCTGTCTGCTCGGTGCAGTTCAACCTCTGCTTTCTGTTAGAAATGAGCAATCACTAAGAACACACATTAAAGAAGGGAGGAGGGATGAGACCGAGATAGAGGGATGGACGGAAGTATTACACTAGAACAGTAGTGTGTGCAGTGTGTTGATAACCTTTGGCACCTAGCATTGGTTTTTGTGTCTGAGTGATGACTGTGCAAAACAGAGAAATTCTTCTGTTTTTAGCTCTGGCAAACTATTCATTTTGTAATCTTGAATGTTCTTTTTCTGCGTAGAAAAGAATTGTCCAAACAGTAAAAAAATATATATATATACAGTGGGGAGAACAAGTATTTGATACACTGCCGATTTTGCAGGTTTTACTACTTACAAAACATGTAGAGGTCTCTAATTTTTATCATAGGTACACTTCAACTGTGAGAGACGGAATCTAAAACAAAAATCCAGAAAATCACATTGTATGATTTTTAAGTAATTCATTTGCATTTTATTGCATGACATAAGTATTTGATACATCAGAAAAGCAGAACTTAATATTTGGTACAGAAACCTTTGTTTGCAATTACAGAGATCATATGTTTCCTGTAGTTCTTGACCAGGTTTGCACACACTGCAGCAGGGATTGTGGCCCACTCCTCCATACAGACCTCCTCCAGATCCTTCAGGTTTCGGGGCTGTCGCTGGGCAATATGGACTTTCAGCTCCCTCCAAAGATTTTCTATTGGGTTCAGGTCTGGAGACTGGCTAGGCCACTCCAGGACCTTGAGATGCTTCTTACGGAGCCACTCCTTAGTTGCCCTGGCTGTGTGTTTCGGGTCGTTGTCATGCTGGAAGAGCCAGCCACGACCCATCTTCAATGCTCTTACTGAGGGAAGGAGGTTGTTGGCCAAGATCTCGCGATACATGGCCCCATCCATCCTCCCCTCAATACGGTGCAGTCGTCCTGTCCCCTTTACAGAAAAGCATCCCCAAAGAATGATGTTTCCACCTCCATGCTTCACGGTTGGGATGGTGTTCTTGGGGTTGTACTCATCCTTCTTCTTCCTCCAAACACGGCGAGTGGAGTTTAGACCAAAAAGCTCTATTTTTGTCTAATCATACCACATGACCTTCTCCCATTCCTCCCCTGGATCATCCAGATGGTCATTGGCAAACTTCAAACGGGCCTGGACATGCGCTGGCTTGAGCAGGGGGACCTTGCGTGCGCTGCAGGATTTTAATCCATGACGGCATAGTGTGTTACTAATGGTTTTCTTTGAGACTGTGGTCCCAGCTCTCTTCAGGTCATTGACCAGGTCGTGCCGTGTAGTTCTGGGCTGATCCCTCACCTTCCTCATGATCATTGATGCCCCAAGAGATGAGATCTTGCATGGAGCCCCAGACCGAGGGTGATTGACCGTCATCTTGAACTTCTTACATTTTCTAATAATTGCGCCAACAGTTGTTGCCTTCTCACCAAGCTGCTTGCCTATTGTCCTGTAGCCCATCCCAGCCTTGTGCAGGTCTACAATTTTATCCCTGATGTCCTTACACAGCTCTCTGGTGTTGGCCATTGTGGAGAGGTTGGAGTCTGTTTGATTGAGTGTGTGGACAGGTGTCTTTTATACAGGTAACGAGTTCAAACAGGTGCAGTTAATACAGGTAATGAGTGGAGAACAGGAGGGCTTCTTAAAGAAAAACTAACAGGTCTGTGAGAGCCGGAATTCTTACTGGTTGGTAGGTGATCAAATACTTATGTCATGCAATAAAATGCAAATGAATTACTTAAAAATCATACAATGTGATTTTCTGGATTTTTGTTTTAGATTCCATCTCTCACAGTTGAAGTGTACCTATGATAAAAATGACAGCCCTCTACATGCTTTGTAAGTAGGAAAACCTGCAAAATCGGCAGTGTATCAAATACTTGTTCTCCCCACTGTATATATATATATACTGTATATAAAAAAAAATGTATCTAATATATACAGTGCATTCGGAATGTATTCAGACCCCTTCCCTTTTTCCACATTTTGTTACATTACAGCCTTATTCTAAAATTTATTAAATACATTTTTTTTCTCATCAATTTGTACACAATATCACATAATGACAAAGCAAAAACTGTTTATTTTATACGTTATTTACATAAGTATTCAGACACTTTGCTATGAGACTCGAAATTGAGTTTCCATTGATCATCCTTGAGATGTTTCTACAACTTGATTGGAGTCCACCTGTGGTAAATTCAATTGATTGGACATGATTTGGAAAGCTACACACCTGTCTATATAAGGTCCCACAGTTGACAGTGCATATCAGAGCAAAAACCAAGCCATGAGGTCGAAGGAATTGTCTGTAGAGCTCCGAGACAGGATTGTGTCGAGGCACAAATCTGGGAAGGGTACCAGAAAATGGCTGCAGCATTGAAGGTCCCCAAGAACACAGTGGCCTCCATCATTCTTAAATGGAAGAAGTTTGGAACCACCAAGACTCTTCCTAGAGCTGTCCACCCTGTCAAACTTAGCAATCGGGGAAGAAGGGCCTTGGGCAGGGAGGTGACCAAGAACCCGATGGTCAATCTGACAGAGCTCCAGAGTTCCTCTGTGGAGATGGGAGAACTTTCCAGAAGGACAATCATCTCTGCAGTACTCCACCAATCAGGCCTTTATGGTAGAATGGCCAGACGGAAGCC
Source organism: Salvelinus namaycush (assembly GCF_016432855.1). NCBI lineage: Eukaryota > Metazoa > Chordata > Actinopteri > Salmoniformes > Salmonidae > Salvelinus > Salvelinus namaycush. The sequence goes on from NC_052310.1 coordinate 55,213,011, forward strand.
ACTCCTCAGTAAAAGGCACATGACAGCCCTCTTGGAGTTTGCCAAAAGGCACCTAAAGGACTCTCAGACAATGAGAAACAAGATTATTTCGTTTGATGAAACCAAGATTGAACTCTTTGGCCTGAATGCCAAGCGTCACGTCTGGAGGAAACCAGGCACCATCCCTACAGTGAAGAATGGTGGAGGCAGCATCATGCTGTTGGGATGTTTTTCAGCGGCGGGACTGGGAGACTAGTCAGGATCAACGGAAAGATGAACAGAGCAAAGTACAGAGAGATCCTTGATGAAAACCTGCTCCAGAGCGCTCAGGACCTCAGACCAAAGTCCACCTTCCAAAAGGACAATGACCCTAAGCACACAGCCAAGACAAAGCAGGAGTGGCTTCAGGACACGTCTCTGAATGTCCTTGAGTGGCCCAGCCAGAGCCCGGACTTGAACCCGATCAAACATCTCTGGAGAGACCTGAATATAACTGTGTAGCGACGCTTCCCATCCAACCTGACAGAGCTTGAGAGGATCTGCAGAGAAGAATGAGAGAAACTCCCCAAATGCAGGTGTGCCAAGCTTGTAGCGTCATACCAAAGAAGACTCAAGGCTGTAATTGCTGCCAAAGGTGCTTCAACAAAGTACTGACGAAAGGGTCTGAATGGGTCTGAATGGTTATTTCAGTTTGTAAATGCAAACATTTATACAAAAAATATTTTATCCATTTTAGAATAAGGCTGTAATGTAACAAAATGTTATCAAGGCAAAGGGTGGCTACTTTGAAGAATTTCAAATATAAAATATATTTTGATTTGTTTAACACTTTTTTACTACATGATTCCATATGTGTTATTTCATAGTTTTGATGTCTACACTATTATTCTACAATGTAGAAAATAGTAAAAAAAATTGTAGGTGTGTCCAAACTTTTGACTGGTACTGTAGCTTTATAAAATGGATTGTGTTTATTTTACAGTAGCTGGAGAACAAATGCCAGCGGTTGTATGAGAGCTTATAGATTGTGTGTAGTGTAGCTTGGACCCTGGCTGACTGATTCCTCCTGTATCCAGCGACGGGAGGATCGTTGGTGTCAGCAGCTTTCACACTGCTGGCCTTTGCATGTTTGCAGCTGGCTTGATGCAGCTGTCACTGGTTGATTGATGAGTATCATCATTTAAAGTGTAAAAGAAAACGTCTCTGTGAAGGGACACATGATGAACTGCCGCCTGCTGGCGCTGCCTGAGACACGTTCGCTCATTCTCTCTCTTGACATTTCATCCTCCTTCCCTCACTCTCTCCTCTTACTCTCTTTTTCTCGCTCTGCCTCTCTCCCACTCTCTCCCTCCCACTCTTCTTCTCAATCTCTGTTCCTTCTTATTTCTCCTTCCTTCCTTCCTCTCTCTCTCTCCCTTTCTCATTTCTTCCTCACTCTTCCTTTGTATCATTCCTCTCTCTCCCACTACCCATTGCCCTCACACTCTCAAATTCACTCTCTCTGTCTCTCTCTGTCCCTCTCTATTTCCACGGTCATTTCCAGAGTAGGGAGAGAAGTCATCATCAGCAGACAGTGCTCTCGGCTCCTCTTTCTCTTTGATAGTTGTCAAATTAGAGCTGGGCGATATGGGCAAAAATCCATATGATGATAAATTGATTGAATTATCACGATACCGATACATCGAATGATACAGCACGTTTACTGCACCACAGTAGCTTTTTTATACTACCCTTTAAGCTAACTACTACTTTAAATGCTGTAGCTCAATTGTCTCGTTAGCAATTGCCGTTATTGACAGACTTCAGATTTCTCTTCACTTTCAAAGTTAACATTTCTCTAGTATATGCAACTTATTGTCATTATCTACATCAGGAAATTGGCCTCTATATATGGTTGGTTTGGTCGGTGTCGATAATATAACAAGCTGTATGTCAGATCATATGAAATGTCAAAATTCATACGGACCCTTCTCTTCTCTACCAAGGGATATATTTAGTCTTTGCATGCCGCATACCTAGACTACACACTAGCCCCTGACAGTGACATATTAGTTATGCTGTCTTTGGCAATCTGATATCTTTAAATTTGCCACCTTGTTAAGATTTGATTAATGCGATTCCATTTGGGTAAAGTAATTGGCCTGGCCCTGTAGTGGAGGTACCGCGCAGGAACTAATGCTTCTACATGGTAATGAGGGAATGAGTGTGTTCTATCGACGGCAGCCACTGACAGTTATTAATGATTGTTATGATGAACAGAGGAGAGCGGATCGTAGGGATGAGTCTGTCGGTGGCTGGAGGACTGACAGTTTAAAAATAACCCGCATTGGAAAGTACTAACGAAGTCATCCACTGTTAGGAAAACAGTCATGCAGCTTGTCAAATGAAGAGGTGTAATTATGAGAGAGAGAGAGAGTGTATTGATGATATACAGTGCAACATTAATTGGATCGCTAGTTTGTTTGACTAAAAAGGGATACACAGCTGTGTTGTGATAGCCTTGGTACCCCATGATGTTTAGTGACCCTGTGTAAGCGGGCATATCCAGGAGGGAGCTATAGTGTTGGTGTGATCTGTGTATGATCCACTTTATTTGTTTATACTGTATTCTAGTCATGGCTCAGTCAAATCACATTTTATTAGTCACATACCCATATTTAGCAGATGTTATTGCGTGTGTAGCGAAATGCTTGTGTTCCTAGCTCCAGTGCAGTAGTATCTAACAATTCACTATCTAACAATTCACAACAATACACACAAATCTAAAAGATAAGAAATATATAAATATGGAGTGCTGCATCAGATGACCTGGCCTCCACAATCACCCGATCTCAACCCAATTGAGATGGTTTGGGATGAGTTGGACTACATAGTGAAGGAAAAGCAGCCACAAGTGCTCATTATATGTGGGAACTCCTTCAAGACTGTTGAAAAACATTTCAGGGGAAGCTGGTTGAGAGAATGCCAAGAGTGTACAAAGCTGTCATCAAGGCAAAGGGTGGCTACTTTGAAGAATTTCAAATATAAAATATATTTTGATTTGTTTAACACATTTTTGGTTAGTACATGATTCCATATGTGTTATTTCATAGGTTCGATCTCTTCACTATTATTCTACAATGTAGAAAATAGTAAAAATAAAGAAAAACCCTTGAATTGAGTAGGTGTGTCAACTTTTGACTGGTACTGTATATTATTCCAACTCTATACATTTTGCTATGGGGTTTTGTACTATGTGTTTATATATTGTATTGTACTACTGTACATTGTATTTTAGTTACACTGTTTATACACACTGCATATTTATTTATATACTGGATTCTTGACATGGCTCACTCTAATATATCACGTATATCTACTGTACATATCATTCCTAGTATACCTACTGTACATATCATTCCTAGTATACCTAGTGTACATATCATTCTTAGTATACCTAGTGTACATATCATTCCTAGTATACCTAGTGTACATATCATTCCTAGTATACCTAGTGTAGATATCTTTCCTAGTATACCTAGTGTACATATCATTCCTAGTATACCTTGTGTACATATCATTCCTAGTATACCTAGTGTACATATCATTCCTAGTATACATAGTGTACATATCATTCCTAGTATACCTAGTGTACATAGCATTCCTAGTATACCTAGTGTACATAGCATTCCGAGTATACCTAGTGTACATGTCATTCCGAGTATACCTAGTGTACATGTCATTCCGAGTATACCTAGTGTACATATCGTTCCGAGTGTACCTAGTGTACATATCGTTCCTAGTATAACTAGTGTACATATCGTTCCTAGTATACCTAGTGTACATATCGTTCCTAGTATACCTAGTGTACATATCGTTCCTAGTATACATAGTGTACATATCATTCCTAGTATACCTAGTGTACATATCGTTCCTAGTATACCTAGTGTACATCTCATTCCTAGTATACCTAGTGTACATATCATTCCGAGTATACCTAGTGTACATATCATTCCAAGTATACCTAGTGTACATATTATTCCTAGTATACCTAGTGTACATATCATTCCTAGTATACCTAGTGTGCATATCATTCCTAGTATACCTAGTGTACATATCATTCCTAGTATACCTAGTGTACATATCATTCCGAGTATACCTAGTGTACATATCATTCCGAGTATACCTAGTGTACATATCATTCCGAGTATACCTAGTGTACATATCATTCCGAGTATACCTAGTGTACATATCGTTCCTAGTATACCCAGTGTACATATCATTCCGAGTATACCTAGTGTACATATCGTTCCTAGTATACCCAGTGTACATATCGTTCCTAGTATACCCAGTGTACATATCATTCCGAGTATACCTAGTGTACATATCATTCCTAGTATACCTAGTGTACATATCATTCCTAGTATACCTAGTGTACATATCATTCCTAGTATACATAGTGTACATATCATTCCAAGTATACATAGTGTACATATCATTCCTAGTATACATAGTGTACATATCATTCCTAGTATACCTAGTGTACATAGCATTCCTAGTATACCTAGTGTACATATCATTCCGAGTATACCTAGTGTACATGTCATTCCGAGTATACCTAGTGTACATATCGTTCCGAGTGTACCTAGTGTACATATCGTTCCGAGTGTACCTAGTGTACATATCGTTCCTAGTATACCTAGTGTGCATATCGTTCCTAGTATACCTAGTGTACATATCGTTCCTAGTATACCTAGTGTACATATCGTTCCTAGTATACCTAGTGTACATATCATTCCTAGTATACCTAGTGTACATATCATTCCTAGTATACCTAGTGTACATATCATTCCGAGTATACCTAGTGTACATAGCATTCCGAGTATACCTAGTGTACATATTATTCCTAGTATACCTAGTGTACATATCATTCCTAGTATACCTAGTGTACATATCATTCCTAGTATACCTAGTGTACATATCATTCCGAGTATACCTAGTGTACATATCATTCTGAGTATACCTAGTGTACATATCATTCCGAGTATACCTAGTGTACATATCATTCCGAGTATACCTAGTGTACATATCATTCCGAGTATACCTAGTGTACATATCGTTCCTAGTATACCCAGTGTACATATCATTCCGAGTATACCTAGTGTACATATCGTTCCTAGTATACCCAGTGTACATATCATTCCGAGTATACCTAGTGTACATATCATTCCTAGTATACCTAGTGTACATATCATTCCTAGTATACATAGTGTACATATCATTCCTAGTATACCTAGTGTACATAGCATTCCTAGTATACCTAGTGTACATATCATTCCGAGTATACCTAGTGTACATGTCATTCCAAGTATACCTAGTGTACATGTCATTCCGAGTATACCTAGTGTACATATCGTTCCGAGTGTACCTAGTGTACATATCGTTCCTAGTATAACTAGTGTACATATCGTTCCTAGTATACCTAGTGTACATATCGTTCCTAGTATACCTAGTGTACATATCGTTCCTAGTATACCTAGTGTACATAGCATTCCGAGTATACCTAGTGTACATATTATTCCTAGTATACCTAGTGTACATATCATTCCTAGTATACCTAGTGTACATATCATTCCTAGTATACCTAGTGTACATATCATTCCGAGTATACCTAGTGTACATATCATTCTGAGTATACCTAGTGTACATATCATTCCGAGTATACCTAGTGTACATATCATTCCGAGTATACCTAGTGTACATATCATTCCGAGTATACCTAGTGTACATATCGTTCCTAGTATACCCAGTGTACATATCATTCCGAGTATACCTAGTGTACATATCGTTCCTAGTATACCCAGTGTACATATCATTCCGAGTATACCTAGTGTACATATCATTCCTAGTATACCTAGTGTACATATCATTCCTAGTATACATAGTGTACATCCGGTGTAGATTGCATTAGTATTGATTAGATAGGTTGCATTTGGATTACTGTTACAGTGCTATTTGGGTTGTGAATTGGATTTGTTCCGATATTTGTTCATTTCTTTCTTTTTACATTTTGGATTATGTGTGTATTGTTTTGTATTGCTAGTTATTACTGCACGGTTGGAGCTAGTAACACAGGCATTTCACTGCACCTGCGACTACGTCTGCAAATGTGTGTACGCGACCAATAAACTTTGATTTGATTTGTACTTGCACTATCACCTCCTTGTCACTGTAAAGAATCACACTGTGGTAATTGTATACATTATAGAATTGGAGAGGAGTTTGGTGTTTGTGTTTGATGTCGCATACAGTTGAAGTCAGAAGTTTACATACACCTCAGCCAAATACATTTAAACACAATTCCTGACATTTAATCCTAGTAAAAGTTTCCTGTCTTAGGTCAGCTAGGATCACCACGTTATTTTAAGAACGTGAAATGTCAGAATAATAGTAGAGAGAATGATTTATTTCAGCTTTTATTTCTTTCATCACATTCCCAGTGGGTCATACGTTTACATACACTCAATTAGTATTTGGTAGCATTGCCTTTAAATTGTTTAACTTGGGTCAAACATTTCGGGTAGCCTTCCACAAGCTTCCCACAATAAGTTGGGTGAATTTTGGCCCATTCCTCCTGACAGAGCTGGTGTAACTGAGTCAGGTTTGTAGGCCTCCTTGCTCGCACACGCTTTTTTAGTTCTGCCCACACATTTTCTATAGGATTGAGGTCAGGGCTTTGTGATGGCCACTCCAATACCTTGACTTTGTTGTCCTTAAGCCATTTTGCCACAACTTTGGAAGTATGCTTGGGGTCATTGTCCATTTGGAAGACACATTTGCGACCAAGCTTTAACTTCCTGACTGATGTCTTGAGATGTTGCTTCAATATATCCACATAATTTTCCTGCCTCATGATGCCATCTATTTTGTGAAGTGCACCAGTTCCTCCTGCAGCAAAGCACCTCCACAACATGATGCTGCCAAAATCAAATCAAGTTTATTTTATATAGCCCTTCATACATCAGCTAATATCTCGAAGTGCTGTACAGAAACCCAGCCTAAAACCCCAAACAGCAAGCAATGCAGGTGTAGAAGCACGGTGGCTAGGAAAAACTCCCTAGAAAGGCCAAAACCTAGGAAGAAACCTACAGAGGAACCAGGCTATGAGGGGTGGCCAGTCCTCTTCTGGCTGTGCCGGGTGGAGATTATAACAGAACATGGCCAAGATGTTCAAATGTTCATAAATGACCAGCATGGTCAAATACTAATAATCACAGTAGTTATCGAGGGTGTAGCAAGTCAGCACCTCAGGAGTAAATGTCAGTTGGCTTTTCATAGCCGATCATTAAGAGTATCTCTACCGCTCCTGCGGTCTCAACCGTGCTTCACGGTTGGGATGGTGTTCTTCGGCTTGCAAGCCTCCCCCTTTTTCCGCCAAACATAACGATGGTCATTATGGCCAAACAGTTCTATTTTTGTTTCATCAGACCAGAGGACATTTTTCCAAAAAGTACAATCTTTGTCCCCATGTGCAGTTGCAAACCGTATGGCGGTTTTGGAGCAGAGGCTTTTTCCTTGCTGAGCGGCCTTTCAGGTTATGTTGATATAGGACTCGTTTTACTGTAGATATAGGTACTTTTGTACCCGTTTCCTCCAACATCTTCACAAGGTCCTTTGCTGTTGTTCTGGGATTGATTTGCACTTTTCGCACCAAAGTACGTTCATCTTTAGGAGACAGAACACGTCTCCTTCCTGAGCGGTATGACGGCTGCGTGGTCCCATGGTGTTTATACTTGCGTACTATTGTTTGTACAGATGAACGTGGTACCTTCAGGCTTTTGGAAATTGCTCCCAAGGATGAACCAGACTTGTGGAGGTCTACAATTATATTCCTGAGGTCTTGGCTGATTTTTTTTGATTTTCCTATGATGTCAAGCAAAGAGGCACTGAGTTTGAAGATAGGCCTTGAAATACATCCACAGGTACAGCTCAAAATGACTCAAATGATGTCAATTAGCCTATCAGAAGCTTCTAAAGCCATGACATCATTTTCTGGAATTTTCCAAGCTGTTTAAAGGCAGTCAATTTAGTGTATGTAAACTTCTGACCCACTGGAATTGTGATACAGTGAATTATAAGTGAAATAATCTGTCTGTAAATAATTATTGGGAAAATTACTTGTGTCATGCACAAAGTAGATGTCCTGTCCGACTTGCCAAAACTATAGTTTGTTAACAAGACATTTGTGGAGTGGTTGAAAAACGAGTTTTAATGATTCCAACCTAAGTGTATGTAACTTTCGACTTCAACTGTATATTTGTTTTTCAAGTGGCTTTAATCTGCTGTCCCTGTCCCTCTTCTTATCCTAGTAGGAGCCATTTTGGAAATGCTTTTTTTCGTAGAAGACATTATACAAATTTTTGCGTTCTTTATTTTATAAAATTCTAATTTGTTCGTGAAATATATTTTTACCTCCCAGCATAATTAATTATAATGTTACTTATCCTGACCTGATAGCTCTAAGGTTTTTCATGTAGTCATATGTGTAATTTACTTAACAAGTGAAGTGAAACGGTCAGTGTGGTCCATGTATGGGACTTTCTATAGTCTAGTGAATTCATGTTTTTCAAGAAACTGCCACTTTGCATTTGCCTTTGCCCGTCAAGTCTAGATTTATCCTATTTATGAAACTGTCTATTTGTGTTTCCTGGTATGTTCAGTTTGTTCGTCGTCATCCCTGAACTTTGGGTGACATTGAACCTGCCCCAATGAATGGCTGGCTGTTGTAAAACTCTGGGTTCTGGAATGTGACGATCAGATGACTTGGCTGACCTTTTGATGAACTTTGTCTGGTGTTGATTTAGTGAGGCTCTGAGATCAATGGCTTTGCCTGTGGCCTGTTGATGTATGGACCATGAGTGTGAACAAAACCCAGCAAGCTTTTTCTATATCGCTCCCTGATGAACTAACATCATGCTAACGGTGTAGAGGTGAACAGTAAAATAAAGCGAGAAAGTAAAGAAAGAGAATCTTAAAGGAAGGATGTTTTTGTCAGTGGCTTATGGGCCCTCAGTGTGAACACAACCCAGCTCCTCTACTAGCTAAACCCTGGTGTTGAACTAACATCATGCTTACAGTATTGACGTAAATAGTATGTTAAACTAACCTTTTGCTCGAATTTAGTGTGCGACTTTCTTTCTTCTTATACAGTTTACCTTCTGTTAGTCAGCACCTCTACAAACACTGTTGCGTAAGGCAGCTCCAAAATGTTTCAGCCTAGCTCAGTGCTTTCTGTGGTGGTGGGGCAAGCTGTGGTGGTGGAGCGTTGCGCCGTGATTGGCTCAGTGTTCTGTCACTCATGGGGACTTTACATCACTGCCAAGTGTAAGAGGAGACATCGAAAATTATAGCCCTTCGGATGCTGCCATAGAAGTGCCAATCCAAGAAGGCTCAAGGTCATTGGCCACAGATAACAGGAAGTCAAATCACGTTATATGTACAGTACCTTTGATTGGACTGATCATGTCAACATCATACTTTCAGAATCTTAGCTAGCAGTCATCATCATGAATCAAGTCGACAAGCTACTGGCAAGTCCTTTTTAATCCTTGTTATATGAAGAGAAATAATGAAGATAAATTATAGATAAAACTTATTGGTGCTCATCGGCCATTGAACATAAACATCACACAACAAGTTGGAAATCGCAAATTCCACGAGTGGTTTGGAAGGAATCGGTGACCGTGGCTGTGTGGTCCCAAATCTGGGTAATGGGGCTCTTTTCCAAATTTAAAATGATAAACATTCAACATCGGCCAGGCTGTCAATGAAGCATGATTTGTGCCACGCTCAAAACAACTGTTAACTCGGAGGACCGCCACGCCACCTTCCTGTTCAAGTGAGCCGAGCACAACGTGAGTCCAGAAATCTGTTGTATGCTGCTTCATAAATTATGTAATATGCCAGGGAGATATGTATACTGTAGCTAAGAAAGTAATACTAAGTGTATGTTGTGTAGTAAGATGTTAGTAGCCCATGTGCCTCACCCTAGTAATTTGGTCTGTTTACCCCTCTTACAGTTGAGGTCGAAAGTTTACATACACCTTAGCCAAATACATTTAAACTCCGTTTTTCACAATTCCTGACATTTAATCCTAGTAAGAATTTCCTGTCTTAGGTCAGTTAGGATCACCACTTTATTTTAAGAATGTGAAATGTCAGAAAAATAGTAGAGAGAATTATTTATTTCAGCTTTTATTTCTTTCATCACATTCCCAGTGGGTCAGAAGTTTACATGCACTCAATTAGTATTTGGTAGCATTGCCTTTCAATTGTTTAACTTGGGTCAAACGTTTCGGGTAACCTTCCACAAGCTTCCCACAATAAGTTGGGTGAATTTTGGCCCATTCCTCCTGACAGAGCTGGTGTAACTGAGTCAGGTTTGTAGGCCTCCTTGCTCGCACACGCTTTTTTAGTTCTGCCCACACATTTTCTATAGGATTGAGGTCAGGGCTTTGTGATGGCCACTCCAATACCTTGACTTTGTTGTCCTTAAGCCATTTTGGCACAACTTTGGAAGTATGCTTGGGGTTATTGTCCATTTGGAAGACCCATTTGGGACCAAGCTTTAACTTCCTGACTGATGTCTTGAGATGTTGCATCAATATATCCACATATTTTTCCTCCCTCATGATGCCATCTATTTTGTGAAGTGCACCAGTCTCTCCTGCAGCAAAGCACCCCCACAACATGATCCTGCCACCCCCGTGCTTCACTGTTGGGATGGTGTTCTTTGGCTTGCAAGCCTCCCCCTATTTCCTCCAAACATAACGATGGTCATTATGGCCAAACAGTTCTATTTTTGTTTCATCAGACCAGAGGACATTTCTCCAAAAAGTACAATCTTTGACCCCATGTGCAGTTGCAAACCGTAGTCTGGCTGTTTTATGGAGGTTTTGGAGCAGTGGCTTCTTCCTTGCTAAGCGGCCTTTCAGGTTATGTTGATATAGGACTTTGTACCTTATCCTCCAGCATCTTCACAAGGTCCTTTGCTGTTGTTGTGGGATTGATTTGCACGTTTCACACCAAAGTACGTTAATCTCTAGGAGACAGAACGCATCTCCTTCCTGAGCAGTATGGCGGCTGCGTGGTTCCATGGTGTTTATACTTGAGTATTATTTTTTGTACAGATGAACGTGGTACCTTCAGGTGTTTTGAAAATTGCTCCCAAGGATGAACCAGACTTGTGGAGGTCTACAATTTATTCTGAGGTCTTGGCTGATTTCTTTTGATTTTCCCATGATGTCAAGCAAAGAGGCACTGATTTTGAAGGTAGGCCTTGAAATCATCCAATTGATTCAAATGATGTCAATTAGCCTATCAGAAGCTTCTAAAGCCATGACATAATTTTCTGGAATTTTCCAAGCTGTTTAAAGGCGCAGTCTACTTAGTGTATGTAAACTTCTGACCCACTGGAATTGTGATACAGTGAATTATAAGTTAAATAATCTGTCTGTAAACATTTGTTGGAAAAATTACTTGTCATACACAAAGTAGATGTCCTAACCGACTTGCCAAAACTATAGTTTATTAACAAGAAATTTGTGGAGTGGTTGAAAAATGAGTTTTAATGACTCCAACCTAAGTGTATGTAAAGTTCTGACTTCAACTGTAATTGTTTAAGACTGTTTTACCAGTAAAATAAAGAATGAAAGGAAAGAAAAACACAAAGGAAGAGTTTTTAGAGGTGAGGTGTGTTTAGAGGTGTTTCAATGTCTTCTGTGATGTCTTCTTTCTGTGTCGTCTTTCTAACATTATTCAGTAATGGACATCTTGTTATCCTCAAGGTAAAAGTATTACTTGGCTGCAAGTATCTGAGGTCTTGTATTTGACTTTAAACATCAAGTTTCAACTCCTACGATATCTGTTCTTAATTACCTTTATGAGACACCGAAGAACAATGGACAAAGACAAAGACGACTTTAATGGACAAAGACGACTTTAATCTCTAGATCGTGACGTTTCTGTTTCTCTGTTAAGGTTGATTACCTGTGGAAATAGCTTGTAATGGACCCCATGAATCAGTTGATTATTTCAATGTCATTATTTAACTAAAATTAAAGGGCTTCTATCTCTGCCTGAGTCTAACTGGGTTGACCCAACATGCTCTATTCTATAGTTCCTACAGCAACAGAGAAGGGACAACAACAACAAAAAATGTCTATTTAATATTTGCTCGTAAATCTTAATGTCTGGACATAGAAATGGATCATTGTATGATACTCTGAGAGGCAATGGTGATTCAGTGCAAAAATATTTTTTAACTGAGAGGAATAGTGGTTCCGTAATGGTTTTAGTTGGCCTGAAAAGGGCCTGGTTGAGATTTAAGGGAAGTACGCTATCCATTATCCCAGTTTTCCAACACGCTGTCATTGTTGACAGGTGGATTATAGTTTTTCTATAGCAGAACAATTGAAATGACAGGAGTTTAACAAACTTGGACAGGACAAAAAGGAGACATGGTTTTCCAACAGGAAATATTCTGCCAACATTTGTGTGCACTTTGTGTTAGGAAGTGCAAAGTTCTGCTTTCGATCTTAGTCTATAATAAGCGTTCTCAAAGTGGTTTCCAAACCTGCACTAAACAGAGCTGCTTTTGATAAATGAGTTTTTTAAACATAGTCTACATGAGTTCTAAAAATGTTTCCGTTAAATTAGAAAGTGGACGCACTAGAAAGGCACAATAACAGCAAGCTATTTACAGTTTGGGTTCTAGAGATGCAAACTTATGAATACATATGAAAAGACATGCATACTCATGCACAAGCACATACACACCATAGACATTAAAACCAGTACATAGTTATAACACTGACGATATCCACGTATTTTAATGGAAAACTCCCGATGGCCGGAAGTATTTGAATTTGAAGCACACCATATTACTGAATGGGGCTGAATGGCACCAAAAAAATCGCTTAACTAGTAATGGATCATGGTTGATGTAGTCGTTTTCATCCTGCCTGAGAGAGTCAACCGCCAGCCTCCTCGTAGCCTCCCGGCCCATGATTGGTCTGTGTCAGCACGTGGTCCTGTGTGACGACAAATGTAGTAGTCAGAATGGATCACAATTTAGTTAAATATCTCTATGTGTAGCCAACTGTAAAACAATTCACCGGGGGGATTGAACTTGATCATAATAAACTAATTTTAGAGGCAAAAAAATTTGAGGCCAAATTTTTTTTAAATTGTTTGGCCGTTCTGGCAATCATAATTTACATAGGCTTTCTAGCGCAGACCAGGGCTTTTGGCACCGCTAGCAGAGCTCGTGACTTCACGTGACTTCACACACCAGACCGGACACTGGGGGCCTGGCACACACACGCAGACAAACACACACACTCTCTGTTCTTTTAATGTGGCGCCATTCAACTACTTGTCATCCCCTGTACTGTGCCTATTAAGAAATGCTTTCGAACCAAGCTGGAGCTGGCAAAGATCCACCCTATGCTGTTGGCTGGCTGCTTCCTGGCACTGTCACATGGCCTCTCTGTCTCTCTGTCTGTCTGTCTCTGTCTCTGTGTCTCTATCTCTGTCTCTATCTCTGTGTCTCTGTGTCTCTCTCTCTGTCTCTATCTCTGTGTCTCTTTTTCTGTCTCTATCTCTGTCTCCCCCCCTCTCTTTCTCTCTCTTCATGGTCCCTTTGCTTTGTCTTTGAAGGCTGTGAATCCTGGGCCATATGGAGCCTATCCACTCGTCTTATTGTAGCGCTCTGCTAGAGCTTCCCAGAGGCCTCTTGTAAAAGACTCGTGTAGCACGGCGCCGGGTAGCTGCTTGGTGACTGTCAGCACTGCTAGACCTCCGCTTTGTTGACATGTGGAGCTGCGTAGCGCGGGCCTGATGTCCTAACTCACTTACTATTAATGTGAGGAGACGCTGACACAGGCAGGAACTTCTGTCCCACTGACAGACAGGAGAAAGAGACTGTGGGACCAGTGTCTCTAGGTAGTTTGGTTTTTAATGAATGTACAGTATGTCATCATCATTGTAATGATTTGATGAAAACAATAGGTCCAGATACGATCTGAAATGAATGTAAAAGAGATTGTATGATAGCATACAGGTGGAATATGAACACAATTAATTTAATCAGAGGATTTAGATTTTATTTGGCAAAACTACTGCATGTCAGACTGTTATCAGAAATATTCATACTTGGCCTCCCGCGGCCGGCTGTGACAGAACCTGGACTCGAACCCAGAATCTCTAGTGGCACAGTGGTCTAAGGCACTGCATCACTGTGCTAGCTGTGTCACTAGAGATTCTGGGTACGAGTCCAGGCTTTGTCGCAGCCGGCCACGACACCCATAGGGCGGCGCACAATTAGCCCAGCATTGTCCGGGTTAGGGGAGGGGTTGGCCGGCAGGGATATCCTTGTCCCATCGCGCACTAGCTACTCCTGTGATGGGCCGGGCGCAGTGCACGCTGACACAGTCGCCAGGTGCACGGTGTTTCCTCTGACACATTGGTGCGGCTGGCTACCGGGTTAAGTGGGCATTGTGTCAAGAAGCAGTGCGGCTTGGCTGGGTTGTGTTTCAGAGGACGCACGGCTCTCGACCTTCGCCTCTCCCGAGTCCGTACGGGAGTTGCAGCGATGAGACAAGACTGTAACTACCAATTGGATATCATGAAATTGGGGAGAGAATTTGTATTTTATTTTTTACTTTATATTATGAGCCACAGCTGGTGATTCGTTCAACAAACCTATACATCTACCAGCGAAGAAACTGTTTCTAATTTAACCTCAACAACCTCTGGCAACAGTTTATCATAATCATTCTGAGTGGAAAGGGAATAATGATCTGTATAAAGGTAGCCATCTTCAAAAAGCAATATGGAAGACTCACTCTTCTGAGCAATGCCTTCACCTGAACAGTTATTCTAGGGATAAGGGCATGAGCCCATGTTAGAATAGTGTGACATGACTGTAGCGCTAGGACAGGAAACCATGTTAGAATAGTGGGACATGACTGTAGCGCTAGGACAGGAAACCATGTTAGAATAGTGGGACATGACTGTAGCGCTAGGACAGGAAACCATGTTAGAGTAGTGGGACATGACTGTAGCGCTAGGACAGGAGACCACGTTAGAATAGTGGGACATGACTGTAGCGCTAGGACAGCAAACCATGTTAGAATAGTGGGACATGACTGTAGCGCTAGGACAGGAAACCATGTTAGAATAGTGGGACATGACTGTAGCGCTAGGACAGGAAACCATGTTAGAATAGTGGGACATGACTGTAGCGCTAGGACAGGAAACCATGTTAGAATAGTGGGACATGACTGTAGCGCTAGGACAGGAAACCATGTTAGAATAGTGGGACATGACTGTAGCGCTAGGACAGGAAACCATGTTAGAATAGTGGGACATGACTGTAGCGCTAGGACAGGAAACCATGTTAGAATAGTGGGACATGACTGTAGCGGTAGGACAGGAAACCATGTTAGAATAGTGGGACATGACTGTAGCGCTAGAACAGGAAACCATGTTAGAATAGTGGGACATGACTGTAGCGCTAGGACAGGAGACCATGTTAGAATAGTGGGACATGACTGTAGCGCTAGGACAGGAAACCATGTTAGAATAGTGGGACATGACTGTAGCGCTAGGATAGGAAACCATGTTAGAATAGTGGGACATGACTGTAGCGCTAGGACAGGAGACCATGTTAGAATAGTGGGACATGACTGTGGTGCTAGGACAGGAAACCATGTTAGAATAGTGGGACATGACTGTAGCGCTAGGACAGGAAACCATGTTAGAATAGTGGGACATGACTGTAGCGCTAGGACAGGAAACCATGTTAGAATAGTGGGACATGACTGTAGCGCTAGGACAGGAAACCATGTTAGAATAGTGGGACATGACTGTAGCGCTAGGACAGGAGACCATGTTAGAATAGTGGGACATGACTGTGGCGCTAGGACAGGAAACCATGTTAGAATAGTGGGACATGACTGTAGTGCTAGGACAGGAGACCATGTTAGAATAGTGGGACATGACTGTAGCGCTAGGACAGGAAACCATGTTAGAATAGTGGGACATGACTGTAGCGCTAGGACAGGAAACCATGTTAGAATAGTGGGACATGACTGTAGCGCTAGGGCAGGAAACCATGTTAGAATAGTGGGACATGACTGTAGCGCTAGGACAGGAGACCATGTTAGAATAGTGGGACATGACTGTAGCGCTAGGACAGGAGACCATGTTAGAATAGTGGGACATGACTGTAGCGCTAGGACAGGAGACCATGTTAGAATAGTGGGACATGACTGTAGCGCTAGGACAGGAGACCATGTTAGAATAGTGGGACATGACTGTAGCGCTAGGACAGGAAACCATGTTAGAATAGTGGGACATGACTGTAGTGCTAGGACAGGAGACCATGTTAGAATAGTGGGACATGACTGTAGCGCTAGGACAGGAAACCATGTTAGAATAGTGGGACATGACTGTAGCGCTAGGACAGGAAACCATGTTAGAATAGTGGGACATGACTGTAGCGCTAGGGCAGGAAACCATGTTAGAATAGTGGGACATGACTGTAGCGCTAGGACAGGAGACCATGTTAGAATAGTGGGACATGACTGTAGCGCTAGGACAGGAGACCATGTTAGAATAGTGGGACATGACTGTAGCGCTAGGACAGGAGACCATGTTAGAATAGTGGGACATGACTGTAGCGCTAGGACAGGAGACCATGTTAGAATAGTGGGACATGACTGAGGTGCTA
The DNA here is from genome assembly GCF_016432855.1 of Salvelinus namaycush. Lineage (NCBI taxonomy): Eukaryota > Metazoa > Chordata > Actinopteri > Salmoniformes > Salmonidae > Salvelinus > Salvelinus namaycush. The sequence continues at coordinate 55,229,764 of NC_052310.1, forward strand.
GGACAGGAGACCATGTTAGAATAGTGGGACATGACTGTAGCGCTAGGACAGGAGACCATGTTAGAATAGTGGGACATGACTGTGGCGTGGCCATACATTTTACATTTGAGTTATTTAGCAGGTGCTCTTATCCAGAGCAACTTACAGTTGGTGCATTCATCTTAAGATAGCTAGGTGGGACAACCACATATCACAGTCATAGGAGGCTCATTTTTCCTCAATAATGCCGCTATCAGCAAAGTCAGAAATAGCCACAATTTTTTTTTGGTATCTCAGATTGTTCTGGAAATTTTCACAAGGAAACTTCATTGGGAGGAAGGATGTTTAACATAGTTTTTATATTTATATCACAATTATTTTTTTTGAAAATCATGATAAAGTTTTAGGCGTTTTTTGTAAGACCTTATGAATCGTACATGATACAGACAACACCTTGGTGTCATTATACTCCTTACAGTGGGTTCTAACATAATCATTTATGGATTGTCTAGTTTCTGAAAAAAAATTGTCACATTAATTTAGTCATCATTTAAATTATTAATAGTAATATCTAAAAAGTAAGCGTTTTGATTTTGCTCATTTTAAGACCTATTATTTGGGAAAATATACTCAACAAGAACATAACATTTCCAGAGTGGGCTTTCTGCTCATTTTAAAGTGCTGATCAATTTAATGAGCACCACCAATACAGTGAATGGGAAAATTGATTCCCTCTGCTGGTGATTTGCTAAATGTTCGATCCTAAAGGAGTGCTATGATTGGTTAATGGGGTTAATCTACAAAAGTACCAGGGTGGGCTAGAGTCAGCACTCATTCCCTCCTGGCTAGTACTCTCCATGGGGTCTATCTCCGGTTCCCTATGTTCTGAGTTCTACAGCCCCCTAAGCCCAGCCCTCTCATAATGAGTTATAATCAGTGTGATAATGTACCACTGTTAGTACAGTACAGTAAAGCTAATCTAGTGTCAGGGATCATCAGATGAAATTTCAAACTAATGTCTTTAACTCTCTGTCTCTTCTCTCGTTAGCACACTTAACACTCATCTAATGAGACGGTGGTGACACTGAAACGCCTATGTGCTGCTTGTGAACGAGTTATGAATGTGTTATGAAGTCCTTATGTAGGTACCCTTCAAATAAAGTGCTACCGTGACGGATGAGCCAGGGAGTTGCTTGTGGGGGAACTTGAAAACCCTGCTGTGGTGGTTATTATGGTGTTTGCTATAGGATGGGACTTGTGAATTAGACAAAGGATTGCAACAGTGAAAAGATCTGTCGATGTGCCTTGAGCAAGGCACTTAACCCACATTTCTCCTGTAGGTCGCTCTGGATAAGAGTGTCTGCTAAATGACAAATGAAAATGTAAAAAAAAAAAAAAAAAAGCTAAAGGTTAGGCTGTGGTTACCGGAGCGTTGTGACACCTGTCTCCCAGAGTTCCCCTCTGTACCATGAGGCTAATCCCTCAGTGTAGACCCCATCACATGACAGGGGAGAATACAGGAAAGAAAAGGAGAGAGAGGGGAGTAGAGCAAGTGAAGGAGAAATGGATTGATGGGAGAGCGAGCGATGGAGGAAAACAGGGAAGGAAAAAGTGAGGAGAGAGGATTATTATTTAGAAATGTACTTTTCCCACTATTTATATCCTGTTTTGGTTTAACTTAGTATTACTTTTTTAAATGATTCTATAACTGCATGCATGTGACTGGTTATAACCTAACACCTGCTCAGTATATTTCACCATACTTGCCCTGGTATAACCTCATTGAAATTGAAAATGAAGCTGAGGAGAAAGAGTAGCAGAGGCTACTAATGGGCTGACTGCTGGCATCTGTGAGGAGGCCATTGGAGGGAGAGTATTGATGTAGATTGATCTTCTCATGCAATAAGTCATCCGAGGTCGACCGGTGGTGATCTTTCAATGTCTTGTATGTTACATACCGAGAATAGAAAATAATCGAACAGAATTGTAATTCTAAATATGTTTTCTTTTTCTGTCCTTTATCTCTCCCTCCCTCCATGGAACCCTGTGCCTTGCTGATCTGTTCTGATCCTGATCACATTAAAACAGGTGCAGTATGTTCATTTAACTCTTTAATGGAATAATATCTGCCATGATTCATAAAAACACCTAGTTAGTAACCATTACACAGCGGAGAAAAAGCAGCTGCGTAGGCCTCTGGGTGCTTCCCAAATGGCAACCTGTTCCCTATCGAGTGCAAGAAGGTAGTGCACTAAATAGGGCATATGTGGTGCCATTTGGGATCCAGCCTGTGTGTGTGAACCATCTGGTAGCTGGTTGTTGACCAGGCAAGCGTCAGAGTGTGTGTATTAATTGTGTGTGTGTGTATTAATCATGCTTACACAATGTCTTAATTACTCCCAGTGTAACTGCTCCCTCTCCAACCCAGGAGTTGACCTTTCTCTGCCTGGTACTCCAGCCCATTAATCATCCACAATCAACACTCACCCAGCGCCACACTCACAGTCAGAGGACAGGGGAGAGGGACAATCACACCTGCCCACTACACAGTACCCCCTAGTACACACTAACACAGGCATGGACACAGACACTGATGCACACACACACTACTCTCTGTATGTCTCAGTACAAAATACAATATCCTATAATATATTTCTCTTGGTGATTAATTGTGTCATTCTTCAACATTTCATATCTTGGACTCAATCCTCTATCATTTGGAGCTTCTCTAATATCTAATATCCCACAGGGAGGGAACCAGACAATATACCCATCAGCCCCAACAAATGGTCCTTCACTTCTAAATATGATACTCTGACATTCATAGCAGGCAGACACTCATTTCTTCCAGTCACATGGTTGATATGTCTAAGTGCCCGGGCAGGGACACATGGTAGAAGTGAAAAACTAGGGCGCGCAGGCCTTATAACATTTCAGATCTTGTTTAGAGGCCTGGCCAAGTGAAGGGCAAATAGATTGACAAGTGGAGGTTGTGCTGGATGGAGCAGGTAGCTGACATGCCTGACTCCCCCATCCCGTCCCCCCTCCGCTGACGGGAGGCTTAATATATCATTTGTCAGTCAAGGATGGGCTTTCATTCAATCATGGCCTGGCACCCTGTCTCAAACGCCAGCGGGGGCTCGGCTTTCATGCACAAGAGAGCCTGAATGTGCACAGCTAGCGTCTGTAGCTGGAGCTGAGGCGTTGAACACTGAAACAGCAACTATTCATTAGCGCTGTCAATAAATTAACCTCCCACCTTTACTACAGTACACACTGTTAGCACTGTTTAGTTGATAGGCCTAGTCTTTTCACAACATTAGATCGTCTTGCATCGCTTACAGATAAAATGGACAGAAATAAAACGTCTGCAACTTCGAAGTTCTGTATTAGTTTTATGACTACCTGCAAATTCCTGTCATAAATGTTTCATTATTTTTAATTTACCATCGTAAATCAAGCCGGTGGTTTTGCCTCGGCTGCTTTTTTTAACTGGGTTGCTGGCTGCATAGTTTTATCTCTCGAAAACAGACCATGCACGGAAGTTATTGCATTAAAGAGATTCTCCGGTACTTTTGTGTACTTTTAGCAATTAGTTCTGGAAGTAGTGCTCACGAGCAAAAAGTGGGCCCCGAACATTGGGTACTACGTTACATACTTTATGCGCAGATATGTGCACCACGTCATTGCTCTCTCGCTCGCTCTGCTCTGTGTGCCTCTTGCTAGCTGTCACTCAAATGATGAGGGGCAGAAGCTCATTGGCTGGCTCACATGGAGGAAAATTTAGGGAAAATGGTGCCGCACAGCTTCCAGAAAACAGTAGCTTTCCAACTAGGGATCTTGTGGCTAATTTGAGGTAAGACAGTAATTCTGCTCATAGATTATGCATGTATGAACTACACATTGAGACATCCAGCCCGAAGCGTGAAGTAAAAAAAAAAAGACTTACTAATCGCCATAGTTTTGGAGCATGTCTTTAATTGAGTGCCATAAATTATACAACTTACTTTTATAATGTCAAGTCATGAATAACCCTGGTGCATTGGAAAGTGTAGCGCGTCACCCAGCCATTCGGATTCAGTATTGGGGACAAGTGGGGATCTTGTGATGGGTGATGGATCTTTCCTCCCAATGTGATGTGTTTAAATGTGGATCCCCAGAGAGCATACTGGGTAGAATGAATGGCATCACATCTAATAGAGCTGTTCTTTAACGTCTCCTTGCTGCTCCTCTAGTAGCTTGGGTCGCTCATCAATAAGTTGCCTGCGTAACAACCATGAAGTAAAGCTGTATGTATGTATTGCTACGTATCTTCTTGACACTGCATGTTTGTTTGTATATAATACTACATGCAGTAAGGTAGCCTATACAGTATACTGTCAATTGTATAGAAAACCACATTTGGTTATTGTCATCCATGAACACAATGAGGCTCATGTGAAAGGGAAGGGACCTGCACCACTCATCTTCCTCACTACAATACTTCCCTGAGGAAGATGTTCAGAAACAGCTTAGCCTCAGCAGTATACCACTAGCATCTTTGTGATTGGTTACCCAGCCCAGTCCCCAGAGTACCAACCAAACGCATGATTAACTACAAGCCTTTACGCAGACATTTACCAACACTGCTGTGTACACTGAAACCCTGAATATGGTGTATAATTTACCATTAGTATGGGCTGATATTCGCTAGTCCTGTCTTCAATGGGTTCGTTGTGTTATAACACAGAAAATGGAGCACTGAGTGGAGTTACGTGCGAGGGGAAATGCATCGCCACTCGCTTGGTTTTAATTGTTTTAACAGTGCACCATTCTGTTTCCTCAAACAGAGTGTTATGACTGTGTAAAGTAAACTAAGCCACAGAGTGTGTGTGTGCATGCGTACGTGCTTATGCAGATGCAACCAGGTCCTATGTGTTTTGCTGTCTCTATGATCTTTGAGTACGTATTCATTATCTGTAGCGAAGCGAAGCCCGGTAGAAGAGCTCATTCGTTTCTGGTTGATTGTATTGGCAGGTGCTTCTGAGGCAGTGAACGTAAATGAGTGGATCAATAATCTAGTATCAGCTTGTATTATCATGATAATCCCCATATGTGGTAATGTGAATGAGAGTGGAGTAAAGTGTAGGCAGGAGGACGATGGGCTTAGTGAAAGAAAACCGAATTGGTGATTTTAACAGCAATAGAAAATAGAGATAGTAGAACATTTTTGAGAATTGTTGAACCTAGAAATAGTAGAAAACAGAAACAGTAGAACATTGTAAAGATCAGGAACAGTAGTAGAAAATAGGACTAATAGAAAATAGTAGAAGTTAACAAGAGCCTAGAACATAGAACAAGCCTTTACAACAAACGAATGAGCCTTTACAGATGAGGTTTGGGTGTTTTCTGTTTTTAACATGTATTGTGTGATCCTGCTACTCTTTCTATGCTCTGTAAAATGACCTCTTTCTGAAAGGTTTTAGTTCTTCTCTAGCTATTGTATAGGACTTCCAGCCCGATGTTTACACCAAAAAGGAAACCAGACGAGCTGCTTTGTTCGAGCTGCTTTGAAGCGGTCACACCTGGCACTTTGTTTCATGGCTGTTTTGAATGCCTTTAACTCAGTGATTCCCAAACTTTTTCACTCGGGCCCCCCATAGGGGAACATCCCGCATCCATGACAAACTATCCACACCCCTCTTGTTGGTGGAGAGAACTTTGCACGTGTAGATTTTTGGGGGGCAATTTTTAAGCAAATTTCCTGCAATTCTACACATTTTTCCATGGGGTGGAGAGAATTTTGCAGTTTTAAAGCACATTTCCTGCATTTCAACACATTTAGCCATGTCTTATGTGATATCTGACTGACTCAAACATGAAAACCAAATACAAAGGCTAAAAAAACCTAGCTACAAAACATTAGCTGACATGGGCTAGTTGATCTGGGCCCAGTTTCCCGATAGCGATGGAACTTTGGCTTACGAGTATTTTAGCGATGCATCTTTCCTACAGTGGGCGAAGACGTTACACGCGTTTCCCAAAACAACATGCAGAGGATGTATACTGATAGGATCGAAAGAAAGGCAGCACTGCTCTTGGATAAGTGTTCTCTCTTTCAAATCATACCTTCAAATTAGAATTATTCCACATAACTGATGACGGATCAGCTCCTAGAGATAATATCAACTAGGGCTACAAATGTCCCTATAATATTGCACTAAATCAATATTTGGCACATCATTACAGATATTACACGTCATGAAATATATTGAGGCAACAATTGAAAAGAAATTGGCAACTTTGTATTTGAAGTTACATTCGTTCTGAAGTTATTGGTGGTCACAGAAAGACAGATAAACATCTTGATTTTGTGTTGAGCGTAGATCTTTTGTGTATAAAGTGACGCAGAAGGGCAAAAAGCATCTAACAATGCACTTAGCTGTTCTGAGGCAGTCGGTAAATGACAAGCGTTTTCAAGAGCAACTTTAGTAACAATGGCTTTGGGAAACAGCTCAGAGATGTAACGATGCTCCTACAACGGTTCTAACAATGTACTTAGTATTAAGATTCTTTAGGGAAACTGGCCTTGGACATTTCTGAGAAGTTCTAAATAGCTCTCTAAGGTCTGACATGACAGGAAAACTGCTGATGCACTACCCAATTTCAAAATTGCACCCAGTATTATTTTTACTTTCAAGAGTAAAAATCAATAAATATATACAGTACCAGTCAAAAGCTTGTACACACCTATTAATTCCAGGGTTTTTTCTTGTTAACTATTTTAATTTTTTTTTAAATGTATTTATTACCCCTTTTTCTCCCCAATTTAGTGGTATCCAATTGGTAGTTACAGTCTTGTCTCATCGCTGCAACTCCCGTACGGACTCGGGAGAGGCGAAGGTCGAGAGCCGTGCGTCCTCCGAAACACAACCCAGCCAAGCCGCACTGCTTCTTGACACAATGCCCACTTAACCCGGAAGCCTGACGCACCAATGTGACGGAGGAAACACCGTGCACCTGGCAACCCTGTCAGCGTGCACTGCGCCCGGCCCGTCACAGGAGTCGCTAGTGCGCGATGGGACAAGGACATCCCTGCCAGCCAACCCCACCCCTTACCCGGACGACACTGGGCCAATTGTGCGTCGCCCCATGGCTCTCCCGGTCGACTGCGACAGAGCCTGGACTCTAACCCAAAATCTCTAGTGGCACAGCTAGCACTGAGATGCAGTGTCTTAGACCACTAGGGGGGCACTTATGTTTACTATTTTCTACATTGTAGAATAATAGTGAAGACATCAAAACTATGAAATAACACATATGGAATCAAAAAAGTGTTAATCAAATGAAAATATATTTTATATTTGAGATTCTTCAAAGTAGCCACCCTTTGCCTTGATGACAGCTTTACACACTCTTGGCATTCTCTCAACAAGCTTCATGAGGTAGTCACCTGGAATGCATTTCAATTAACAAGTGTGGATTGTTAAAAGTTAATTTGTGGGATTTCTTTCCTTCTTAATGCGTTGGTGTGTTGTGACAAGGTAGGGGGTATACAGAAGATAGCCCTATTTGGTAAAAGACCAAGTCCATATTATGGCAAGAAAAGCTCAAATAAGCAAAGAGAAATGACAGTCCATCATTACTTTAAGACATGAAGGTCAGTTAATCTGAAAATTTCAAGAACTTTGAAAGTTTCTTCAAGTGCAGTCGCAAAAAACATCAAGCGCTATGATGAAACTCATGAGAACCGTCACAGGAAAGGAAGACCCAGAGTTACCTCTGCTGCAGAGGATCAGTTCATTAGAGTTACCAGCCTCAAATAAATGCAAATAAATGCTTCACAGAGTTCAAGTAACAGACACATCTCAACATCAACTATTCAGAGGAGACTGCGTGAATCAGGCCTTCATGGTCAAATTGCTGCAAAGAAACCTCTACTAAAGGACACCAATAAGGAAATGTGTCCTTTGGTCTGATGAGTCCAAATTTGAGATTTTTGGTTCCAACCGCTGTGTCTTTGTGAGACATAGAGTAGGTGAACAGATGATATCCGCTTGTGTGGTTCCCACCGTGAAGCATGGAGGAGGAGGTGTGATGGTGTGTGGGTGCTTTGCTGGTGACACTGTCTGGGATTTATTTACAATTCAAGGCACACTTAAACAACATGGCTACCACAGCATTCTGCAGCCATACGCCATCCCATCTGGTTTGCGCTTAGTGGGACGAACATTTGTTTTTCCACAGGACAATGACCCAAAACACACCTCCAGGCTGTGAAAGGGCTATTTGACCAAGAAGGACAGTGATGGAGTGCTGCATCAGATGACCTGGCCTCCACAATCACCCGATCTCAACCCAATTGAGATGGTTTGGGATGAGTTGGACCGCAGAGTGAACGAAAAGCAGCTAACAAGTGGTCAGCATATTTGGGAACTCCTTCAAGACTGTTGGGAAAGCATTCCACATGAAGCTGGTTGAGAGAATGCCAAGAGAGTGTAAAGCTGTCATCAAGTGAAAGGGTGGCTACTTTGAAGAATCTGAAATCTACAATATATTTTGTTTTGTGTAACACGTTTTTGGTTACTACATGATTCCATATGTGTTTTTTCATGTTTCTGATGTCTTCACTATTATTCTACAATGTAGAAAATAGTAAAAATAAAGAAAAACCCTTGAATGAGTAGGTGTGTCCAAACTTTTGACTGGTACTGTATACATATGGGCGTTGGTTAGAGCAGCGCGCCCAACAGTTTGGGAACCACTGCTCTAACCAACGCTCACAATGGTCTTTGTGTTGTTGATACCCATTAAACTTTGATTTCCCCAACATGTTTTGAGCATCAGTGTAACAAGCCCACACAAGACACAGAGAATGCTTTGATGTCGTTCATCCAATTAAAGCAGTGCCTGAGCAATGAAAAGGATGTAACAGACATGCTGTTATTAGATTGGGTGCAGCAGAAGGACATGTGTGTAGCTGGTATACGTGTCCTCGTTCCGTTGGTTGTGTGTGTATATATAACCGTGACAGACACATAGTTGGTTGGTGTCCTGGTGTTTACTCTCTCTCTACAGAGGACAAGACGCTAAGTCAGCTGCTCTTGGAGAGGTATTAACAACACCTGGAGTATGTCAGGACTGTAGTGCTGCTGGGTATTTTATACATCCCAAGTTAAGATAAGATAAATCGGGAGGGTATCTGCTAGTATTTATTAAAGCATGTATTGAAGGGATGATAGTAATGTCAAGCATTGACAATTGATGTGGAAGGTCAAATACACACATTTTGAATTTGTTTATCTATCATTGGAGCCTCTCCTTTCTTTTCTCACTGTGTGATTCAGGAACAATGACCTCATTGTTTTAGAAGCTCTGCGATTCTATTCTGGTGATGAAGGAGCCTGTTTTTCTTCCACTGTGGTCAACACCACACACACACACACACACACACACACACACACACACACACACACACACACACACACACACACACACACACACACACATATATATATATATATATATATATATATATATATATATATATATATATATATATATACATATATATATATATATATATATATATATATATATATATATATATATATATGTATATATATATATATAGTACACACACAATTGTTAACACCTAGTTTTCAGACAGTGTTTTCCAGTTGGCCCTGTTTCCCTCCCCAGGATAATACACTTTAAATACACTAAATGTCCAAAATCATATGGACACCTGCTCGTCAAACATCTGATTCCAATATCATGGGCATTAATATGGAGGGTGCCCCCTTTGCTGATGTAACAGTCTCCAATCTTCTCGGAAGGCTTAACACTAGATGTTGGAACATTGCTGCGGGAACTTGCTTCCATTCAGCAACAAGTGCATTAGTGAGGTCGGGCACTGATGTTGTGCGAATAGGCCTGGCTCTCAGTTGGCGTTCTAAGTCATCCCAAAGGTGTTCGATGGGGTTGAGGTCAGGGCTCTGTGCAGGCCAGTCAAGTTCTTCCACACCGATCTCTACAAACCATATCTGTATGGACCTCGCTTTGTGCACATGCGCATTATAATGCTGAAACAGGAAAGGGCCTTCCCCAAACTGTTGCCACAAAGTTGGAAGCACAGAATCGTTTAGAATGTCATTGTATGCTGGAGCGTTAAGATTTCCCTTCACTGGAACTAAGGGGTCTAGCCCGAACCATGAAATACAGCCCCAGACCATCATTCCTCCTCCACCAAACTTTACAGTTGGCATTATGCATTCGTGCAGGTAGCGTTCTCCTGGCATCTGCCAAACCCAGATTCATACATCGGACTACCAGATTGTTAAGCGTTATTCATCACTTCAGAGAATGCATTTCCACTGCGGCGAGCTTTACACTACTCCAGCCTATGCTTGGCATTGCGCATGATGATCTTAGGTTTGTGTGCGGCTGCTCTGCCATGGAAACCCATTTCATGAAGTTCCCAACGTACAGACGTTGCTTCCAGAGGCAGTTTGGAACTCTGTAGTGAGTGTTGCAACTGAGGACAGATTTTTACGCGCTACGCTCTTCAGCACTTGGCGGACCTGTTCTGTGAGTTTGTGTGGCCTACCACTTCGCGGCTAAGCCATTGTTGCTCGTAAACGTTTCCACTTCACAATAACAGCACTTACAGTTGACTAGGGCAGCTCTAGCAGGGCAGAAATTTGACGAACTGACTTGTTAGAAAGGTGGCATCCTATGACAGTGCCACGTTAAAAGTGACTGAGCTCTTCAGTAAGATCATTCTACTGCCAATGTTTGTCTATGGAGATTGCATGGCTGTGTGGTCGATTTTATACACCTGTCAGCAATGGGTGTGGCTGAAATAGCTGAATCCACTAACACTCTCTGAGTGTAAATATCTCTATGACTTTCATTATCCTCTCTTTGCCTCCAGAAAGAAAGACAGGTAGATCAAGTGGTGTGTATTCGTGCATGTACGTGTGCCTTTGTCAGTCTCCCTGGTACCAGAGTAAGGCCCTGAGGGCTTGTAGAAACAGATCCTGTTCACACAGAGTTCACCTACATGTCACTGTCTGAGAATTGGAACGTCAATAGATGCCATATCGGCTCCAAACAATTCCAATTCCAGAATTACTGTACATTCCAGGTTAGAATGTGATTGTCGTGGAAGGTTTGGTGCCAAGATGGAGGACAGTTAGTTGAACTGAACTACCTATACTATCGTACCTCAATATAGCCATGGCTATTGGCTGAACTGCCCTTGCGACAAAGTCAGGCCCCAGGACTGCAGGGCTGAAGACAGTCAGTGCCCTTCTCCCTCCCCATGATTTAAGACTGCACTTACTGGAAGCTGGGGAGGCTGCCTCTCCTCTCTCTGAAAGCTGTCACTCTCATGTGTAATTTGCCCCTCTGAAGGAAAAAAGGCCTGACTCAAACCGTGAATAATGAGAGGTTGTTAGCTTTTGAGACAGAACAAGCAAAGCGAAACACAGAACACTCCAGCCAAAGAACTGTAATTACCCAGAAGGCAGTGTGTGAGTGTACTCTTGAAAGGATTGTTATTGTGTGTGAATGACCTTTTCAGTCTTTGGAATTCTGTTTTGTGGTTGTGAGTAATTTTATTTTTCAGTTTGCTTGAAGATTGGTATTCACGTTGTAATGGAATAGAAATATGTCAATTGTGAAACTGAAAGGAGTGAGTTTTTAGATGAGATTCATTTTAGTAACTTTATTTTTTCCTCAAAAAAATATACAACCGGTACTTATATTGCTCAAAGTATGCTGAAAGACTGACATTTACATGGTTTTTATTCTCCCATTTTACAGAAACAGCCCCTGTTTTACAATCATGAATGAAAACTTTGTCGGTTTTGTTCTGTTGTCTAAGTCAGGGGTTCTCAAACTTTTTCGGGCCAGGGACCCCTTTTATGATAGTAAATCCCCTCCCTGATGAATTTGCTATCATAAAAGGGGTCCCTGGCCCGAAAAAGGTAATCAGAACACAACTCAAAATCAGAACACATAATCAGAACACAACTGGAGTGCGCTAAAAAATAGAATTCAAGGAGTTTCACTGTGACTTCGGCAGTGCATGGCCTGACAAACCAAGTCTCGGGACCTTGAAGGAACATTTTAAAGGCCCGCCTCTTGGCATCCGAGAGACAATTTAGTAGTTTTCAAGCTAATTCTACAGATTGTTATGTGGCAGAGCTTTAAAGCCAATATCCAGGCAGAGAGAGAACTTTTTACATTGTTATGCTTAAATTACATTGTATTTATGTAACAAAAAAGTATTGAGTTGATAAATGTATAATTGGTGTAGTACTGTGGATACCAATATCCCTGTGAGCCTCCCAGGCCCATGTTGCCCAGGGTTAAGAACATACAGTCGTGGCCAAAAGTTTCGTGAATGACATAAATATACATTTTCACAAATATTGCTGCTTCAGTGTCTTTAGATATTTTTGTCAGATGTTGCTATGGAATACTGAAGTATAATTGCAAGCATTTCATAAGTGTCAAAGGCTTTTATTGACAATTACATGAAGTTGATGCAGAGTCAATATTTACAGTGTTGACCCTTCTTTTTCAAGACCTTTGCAATCTGCCCTGGCATGCTGTCAATTAACTTCTGGGCCACATCCTGAATGATGGCAGCCCATTCTTGCTTAATCAATGCTTGGAGTTTGTCAAAATTGGTGTGTTTTTCTTTGTCCACCCGCCTCTTGAGGATTGACCACAAGTTCTCAATGGGATTAAGGTCTGGGGAGTTTCCTGGCCATGGACCCAAAATATTGATGTTTTGTTCCCCGAGGCACTTAGTTATCACTTTTTCCTTATGGCAAGGTGCTCCATCATGCTGGAAAAGGCATTGTTCATCACCAAATTGTTCCTGGATGGTTCGGAGAAGTTGCTCTCGGAGGAAGTGTTGGTACCATTCTTTATTCATGGCTGTGTTCTTAGGCAAAGTTTTGAGTGAGCCCACTCCCTTGGCTGAGAAGCAACCCCACACATGAATGGTCTCAGGATGCTTTACTGTTGGCATGACACAGGACTGATGGTAGCGCTCACCTTGTCTTTTCCGGACAAGCTTTTTTCAGGATTCCCCAAACAATCGGAAAGGGGATTCATCAGAGGAAATGACTTTACCCCAGTCCTCAGCAGTCCAATCCCTGCACCTTTTGCAGAATATCAGTCTGTCCCTGATGTTTTTCCTGGATAGAAGTGGCTTCTTTGCTGCCCTTCTTGACACCAGGCCATCCTCCAAAAGTCTTCGCATCACTGTGCGTGCAAATGCACTCACACCTGCCTGCTGCCATTCCTGAGCAAGCTCTGTACTGGTGGTGCCCCGGTCCCGCAGCTGAATCAACTTTAGGAGACGGTCCTGGCGCTTGCTGGACTTTCTTGGGCTCCCTGAAGCCTTCTTCACAACAATTGAACCGCTCTCCTTGAAGTTCTTGATGATAAATGGTTGATTTAGGTGCAATCTTACTTGCAGCAGCATCCTTGCCTGTGAAGCCCTTTTTGTGCAAAGCAATGATGATGACACGTGTTTCCTTCCAGGTAACCATGGTTGACAGAGGAAGAACAATGATTCCAAGCACCACCCTCCTTTTGAAGCTTCCAGTCTGTTATTCGAACTCAATCAGCATGACAGAGTGATCTCCAGCCGAGAGAATCACTGACATGATGTCAGCTGGTCCCTTTGTGGCAGGGCTGAAATGCAGTGGAAATATTTTTGGGGATTCGATTCAGTTCATTTGCATGGCAAAGAGGGACTTTGCAATTAATTAAAATTCATCTGATCACTCTTCATAACATTCTGGAGTATATGCAAATTGCCATCATACAAACTGAGGCAGCAGACTTTGTGAAAATTAATATTTGTGTCATTCTCAAAACTTTTGACCATGACTGTACATGGTAGATTAATAATATTACTGTGTATTTTATTACAAACTCTAAATGTATTCCACGGATCCCTTGGCCGAAATGTGTTTAATCAGTTGTTGTTAGTAATATTCTTCAAAATACTTTTTTTTTTTTTTTTTTTTTTTTTTTTTTTTTTTTTTTTTGGGGTGGATCAGCTTAATATTGCGGAAAGAATGTTGCTTCCAATGTAATTGTCTGCATCATTTCCAATCCCCCATATTTTTTTGGGTAAATATATATATCCATACACGCATGCATACATATATACATATATACATACACATACCTATATAGACATACATACTTTTTTAAAGAATATACCTTTATTATTATTCCCCGCAACCCTACCACCGCTTCCCCAATTGGAGTAAACTAATAAACACTTCTGCTTTTACCTTCAATTTATACATCTTATACCTATTTTACAGACACAGACTACTTTATAATAGTTCTCTCTTGTTTGTTCTTAGTCCTTCCTCTATTTCTGTTGTCCATCCAATTTTATTTCCACTTGTAACTGTGCTATTTCACAAAAGCTCCGCACCTATACACATTTCACAGATCCCGTATGCCCTACATTGTTTATCTTGTTATTAGTCCCACCCTTCAGGTCCACTCAACCCTTCCCATCTATCTTCCAACATCATCCATTTCGGATTTTTATTTGCCATATATTTTTCAACTGTGCTGTGATGCTTCACAAAAGATTTGAACCTTCCTATTCTCATAGCTTCTACAGATTGTAAATTAAAAATAAACATTTTTGCTAAAATAATTATTATATTATTGATTGATTGACTATGGCTTTTCAAATCCCCCAGTATTGCTATCTGTAGCGTTAGTTCTAGGCAAATGTTGCAATTCTTCAGCCATTCCTGGACCTGTGACCAAAAACGAGCTACATATGGACAATACCAAAATAAATGATCTAATGACTCTGCCTCCTCACAACAGAATCTGCAGAGCTGGGAAGATTGTATACCCCATATATATAACATTCTATTAGTTGCAAGAATTTTGTACAGTAATTTAAATTGAAAAATTCGAAGTTTTGAATCCGGCGTTGTTTTGCGTATCAATTCATAAACCATGTGCCATGGAATGGGTACATCGAAAATCTCTTCCCAACTATTTTGCAATTTATATGGCACAGCTGTCAGTTTTTTGGTCCTTAAATGAAATTGGTATATGTTTTTATTTATCACACTTTTCTTTAACCATTTATGTTCTTTAATACAGGGCCGACATACAAGTTCCTTACTTTTTTCCCCTTCTACTTGCCTCTTCCATTTTTGTGGTAATGCTGCAATTAATTGGTTGTAATTTTGGGTAGAGCAGACATTTCCATATGTCTGTGTTAGCTGCATGTGTGACATAACTCCACCAGTCCTATTTATGATATCATTCACAAAAATTATACCTTTTTTAAACATTTCTTCGATAAATACAGTTTTTTTATCAATTACTATATTTGAATTTAACCACAATATTTGTTGTACTATTTGTTCCGTCCTTTCAGGTGGATTAAACTGAAATTGCAACCAACTTTCTAAGGCTTGTTTAAAAAATAAGGATATTTTGGAGATTATTTCCTTTTCAAACAACCGAAAGTGAGCAGGTGTAATCTGAATAAAGGGAAAAAGGCCCTTCTTGAACATAGGATGAGACATTCGTACCAATTTACTAGAGAACCAGTTTGGATTTAAGTATAACTTTTGTATGACTGATGCCTTTAGTGAGAGGTCTAATGCTTTAATATTTAATAATTTCTGCCCTCCGAATTCATATTCGTTATATAAATAGGCCCTTTTAATTTTATCTGGCTTGCCGTTCCAAATAAAATGGAATATTTTTTGTTCATATAATTTAAAAAGCAGGTCACTAGGTGTAGGCAAAACCATAAGCAAATAGGTAAACTGTGATATGACTAAAGAGTTAATCAGGGTGATTTTTCCACAAATAGACAAGTATTTTCCTTTCCATGGTAGCAAGATCTTATCTATTTTTGCTAACTTTCTATAAAAATTTATTGGAGTGAGATCATTTCTTTCTTTTGGGATTTTTATACCGAGTATGTCCACATCTCCGTCAGACCATTTAATTGGTAAACTACATGGCAATATAAAATGTGTATTTTTTAGTGATCCAATACGTAATATGGTACATTTATCATAATTTGGTTTTAATCCAGAGAGGATAGCAAAGGTATCTAGATCCTCTATGAGGCCGTGGAGAGACTCTAGTTGTGGTTTTAAAAGAAAACATGAATCATCAGCGTACAATGACACCTTAGTTTTTAAGCCACGGATTTCTAATCCATTAATATTAATGTTTGATCTAATTTTAACAGCTAACATTTCGATGGCAATAATAAATAGATATGCCGATAGTGGACAACCTTGTTTTACTCCTCTAGATAGTTTAAAACTTTCTGAGATGTAGCCATTATTTACTATTTTACACCTAGGGTTACTATACATAATTTTAACCCATTTTATAAGAGATTCCCCAAAATTGAAATATTCTAGGCATTTATATATAAACTCCAGTCGTACTTTATCAAAAGCCTTTTCAAAATCAGCTATGAAAACCAGACCTGGTGTCCCCGATATTTCATAGTGTTCTATTGTTTCCAGTACTTGCCTTATATTATCTCCAATGTATCGTCCATGTAAAAAACCTGTCTGATTAGGATGAATAATATCTGACAAAACTTTTTTTATTCTATGCGCCAAGCATTTTGCTAGGATTTTTGCATCACAACACTGAAGTGTAAGAGGTCTCCAATTTTTTAATTGGACTGGATCTTTATATATACCACTTGGGTCCTGTTTCAGTAATAACGATATCAGACCTTCTTGTTGCGTGTCTGATAATCTACCATTTATATAGGAGTGGTTAAAACAAGCTAATAATGGTCCTTTGAGTATATCAAAAAAAGTTTTGTATACTTCCACTGGTATGCCATCCAGCCCTGGAGTTTTCCCATCCTTAAAGGCCCCAATTGCATCAAGCAGTTCCTCCTCTGTAATTTGGCCTTCACATGAGTCTTTCTGTACAGATGTTAATTTTACATTATTAATAGGAAAAAAATCCATACAATTAGTTTCAGTTAGTGGAGATGGAGGAGCCTGAAACGAAAACATATTCTTAAAGTACTTTACTTCCTCTTTCAAAATATCATTTGGTGAATCATGCGTGACTCCATCATTTGTAACAAGTTTTAATACATTTTTTTTGGTAGCATTTCTATATTGAAGATTGAAAAAGAATTTGGTGCATTTTTCCCCATATTCCATCCAGTTCGCTTTATTTTTATAATATATTACACTGGATCTTTCTTGAATAAGTTCCTCCATTTCTTTTTGTTTTTCCTCTAACTTATTCTGTGCCTCTATGGTACCGTTTTTATTGCTATCTAACTGTACTGTTAGTCCTTCAATTTCCTTTGTTAATATGGACTCTTTTGATCTAAATTCCCTTTGTTTTATAGATGAGTACTGAATTGCATGGCCTCTAAAGGCACACTTAAAAGTGTCCCATACAATAAGGGGATCTGCTGTACCTATGTTATGTCTGAAAAAGTCAGTTATAAAATCTTCTGTCCTAGTTCTAAACAATTTATCATCTAGTAGACTTTGATTAAATTTCCAATATCCTCGCCCACGTGGAAATTCTGTAAGAGAAATATATATGCCAATTATGTGATGATCCGACCGCATTCTGTCCCCTATCAACACTTTTTTAACTTTTGGTGCCAGAGAGAATGGTATAAGAAAGTAGTCAAGACGACTAGCTTGATTCAGCCTCCGCCATGTATATCTCACTAAATCAGGGTATTTAAGTCTCCATATATCCACTAATTCCAATATATCCATGACATTCATGATTTCCTTAAGTGCCTGAGGGTGATAGTTTGTAGTGTGATTTCCTTTCCGGTCTATAGAGGTATTTAAGACCGTATTAAAATCTCCCACTATAATAATAGAGTCTAGTGTTGCTTGTAGAGTTGATAAATTCTTATATATATTTTCAAAGAAGCTTGGATCATCATTATTCGGACCGTATAGGTTAACAAGCCATATTTGTTTATTGTCCAATAACATATTTAAAATAATCCATCTACCTTGAGGATCTGTTTGGACAATTTGCACATTTGGATCAAAATTATTGTTAATTAAAACCATCACCCCTTTTGAATTTCTTTGCCCATGGGAGAAATATATTTTGCCCCCCCAGTTCTTTTTCCACAAAACTTCATCTAAAACTGTTGAATGGGTTTCCTGTAAACAATAGATATTATAATCCTTCTCTTTTAGCCAGGTAAATACTGATCGTCTTTTCTTATTATCTGCTAAGCCATTACAATTGTAACTGGCTATACTTATTTCACCACTTACCATAATGAGACACACCTTTCATTCTTTTAAATCAGAATATATTTTTGTAAACGTACTATTAAAAAGTAACATAATGATTGAGTGTCTATATAGTTGTACCATGATATTTGCATTTCTACTAAGTAAACCTCCAATTGGTCCCTACTATTCCACCCGCTAAAAGGCCTCATCTCGAGATGGCTTGTCATCCCAATGCCCGGCAGACCACCCTCGACCCCCTGTATCCCATAGCCCTGAACCGACTGGGATCCATTCTTTGAAAAGAGCATACAGTGCCATTTACCGAATTGAAGAAGATCAATTGCCATATGCATTTCCATTGCCCTCACCTCGATTTGTATTATATATATCTGTGGATCATCCTCTATTGTCCCTAACATCTTTTACTTCTTCCTTCGCAACAGTTGTGGGATACACACATACATCCACACACACTCAGCCCTTACCCCCACACAACCATAAGCTCACTTTCTCAACAATTGCACCATCCCAGAGCCCAACTCAAGATGGGTCATGATTTACAAATGCACTTGCAGTTGCAGCTGCATGAGAAGGCCTGCAAGACCGCACAAAAAATTAGCAAAAATTGAGAGATTTATTTACCATTGTCATATCCTAGATAATGGAGGTCAAATGTACACCTTATTCCTGAAACACCCACAATACGGCCACCCGTCATGACCATGTCCCCACGCATCTCCATGCAGTCCGACTTTGATTTTGTGCCGCCAGGGCCACAATAATATACCCCCTCTCTGAATGTCCGAGTGTGACCCCCTCCCCATGGGTTACTGCAGCTAGTGTTGCCAGCACTGCCACTGCCTGGGTGGGGGCACCCCACCGGAATCCCCACCGGCTAGGTACAAGGTCGTCAAGGTTCTCATTAGCAGCTTTGAGAATTTCCTTGTATATTATGCTCTCCCTTTATGGGGCTTTGGCTTTGCAGGACCAACCCTGCCAAGCAGGCTCAGAATCTTGAGGGGGCAGTGCTGCTCTTGGTCTCTGACCTCATTTTAGCTGCATACAGACCGCTTACAGCGGGCACATAAAACAGTTAGGGACTTCTCCTTAGTATCTGGGTCATTCAGGTGGGTGTCTAGGGTATAGTGCCATGGACCGTACCATTAAAATAGGATAATAAATAATTAGATATAATTTATAAAAAAATAAATAAAAAATGTAGTTCTCCATGATATGACAATAAATAAATAAGACGTATAATTCATTATAAAAGTATATCCATCATCTGAACAACATTGAAAGCCCTCTCATACCCGGCTCACAGCAATACATTGGCTCTGGGATATGCAACCATTTCATTACTCACTCACTCAACTTTCCAAACATAACAAATAAAATAAAAAATAAACACAAACCATACCATCCACACATACTGTGCCTTCTGTTTACTTAGTTTTTATCTTCACTATGTTGAATTAGTGCTTGTGTGTTCAATTAGTTATATGTGAAGATTTATAGAAAAGCTATATTTTTTATTGTATTGTTACAATCAGTAACCGGGCTTGAATTGTGTTTATTTCCCTCGTCTATGAGAACTTTGTAATTTTTAAAATAACCATGGAGTAGTCTTTGTGTCTCTGAACAACTGGTTATCAATATATAGTTTATCAACGACGAGAGCTACTCGTTTCGCTTTTAATCTATTTTCTTTGAAAATTGGATACAGAACTTTGCGCCGTTCTGCAATTTCCTTCGGAAACTGATCATTCATGCCAATTTTGGTCCCAGCAAGTCTTTTACCCAGGCTTTTAACCATTATTTTATCTTTAAATGAAGCAAATTTGGCAACGATTGGGCGTTCGTACCTCTGCCCTCTCTGTCCGAAGCGGTGAACGCGTTCAAGTTGGATTTTGTCGATAACTTCGCGTGGAATCTGAAGCGCTGTAAGGAGGAACTCTCTAACTATAGATTCAGGAACTTCTCCTTCTTTTTCTTGGATACCTGTAAGTACCAAATTCTCTCTCATGGATCTAGTTTGTATGTCCAGTAAGGTTTCCTTCAGAACGGTGTTCTCCTTTTTAATTCCATTCATTTCGGTTTCAATCTTATTGACTGTCCCTTTTAGCGCGTGTGTTTGCTTCTCCAATGTCGCAGCTTTTTCATCACTCATCTCTAGGCTTGCCTTCAACTCTTTTATATCCTTACTAACTAATTCAAGTATACCCAGTTTGTCATTTATTGATTTTAACAGATCGGTTTCGACCTTTACCATTCCCGGTGGTGAGAATATTAAATCATCAGTGTCTGTAGAAGAGTCACGTTTTCGTTTTGTAATCGGTTCCCCTGTCTTACTCTCCGTCATGTTTGGTTGTTGCCTGTTTTCGTAATATTTGTCGATAAATGTCTCTAGTTTTAGGATTTGTTTTGTGTTATTGTCCAGATTGAAGGTTATCACTCACCAGATTAAGTAGTGCTAATATTTTAGTCTAATTTAGCAGATATTTCGAATATTATGTTTTATCTTGAGGTGCTCTACATAAATCCCTTCAGTCCGCCATTACCCTTACGTTTGAAAAAAATACATTTTTTACTTCCATTTCAAAACCACACATTCATTGTTTGGTAACTAAGTTAAGCATCTGCATCTTAACACAGTAACCTGCTGATCCCAAGTCAGTCATTAAGTTTCCTTTACGAGCCCAGCACAAAGAGACCACCCAGAGAGAAGACGGATGAGCTGGCCTAGAATCAGATAGACAACAGATACCTGTCTATGTCAGTCTGTCAGTAACACACTGTCTGTCCCCACTCCCACCCAGCTTGTCCACATCTTCGAAAACAAAATCTACTTTCAATAAATGGCCTAATAGATTACACAGTGACTCAGGATGGATGACAGAGTGATAACCCAGACCGTGCAGACTTGTAAACCCAGTGCAGGAACCTCCCAACCTCCCTTTCCAAGCCTCTCCTCTCTTCTCCACCTTACTGACGACCGTTTCACATTTGTCCAGTCAAGTAATTAACATGATTTATGTTGTAGGGGGTAAGGGGGTGGCTGTGAGTGAGACTACAAAGGGGTCGGGACGGGGGCGGTTCCTCCCATAAAGAGATGCTATCAGGTGCCTTTCTGCTTTGCTGGCAATGCAGTCAGCATGCAGTTGTAAATCCTACCACTCACGCTGCATTGAAGAGAGGGATGATCCCCCACATCCCTCCTTCCATTCCCCACCTCCTCCCCACGACCTCCTACCCCACCCACTCCAGGAGGTGACAAGTTCACAGGCCTTAACTCCTGACCCTGCCTTCTGTAAAAAGCTGCCCAGAGAGCAGAATGTTTATCAGGGCTACCATTTTGGCAGGCCCAGGGTGTGTCAGGGGAGGGGTGGGGATAGGACAGGCGTACGGCCAGGGTAAGGAGCCCCACCCCAAAACCAGCAGGACCACCCCTACACTGACTGACCATGACTGACCATGACTGTGTGGAGAGCAGGGTAATTTTCTCTAAACTAATACAAATTCTTACATGCGATAGGACATCAAAATGTAGTATTGAAGTGTAGATGTAGTATCTGTACTGTACATATAGCTGTGTAGAATTGTACAATGTTTTGGGGAGATGGTCCTATAATGAAAGTGCCCTACTACACCACATCTAGTAGTTCAACAAAGTGCACTGACAATTCCTTTGTTTGTGGGAATCCAGAGGTTGTTAAAGTCATGGCTACAGCGTCAACGCTGGCTCTCCTCCAAGCAGCTGCCTCGTTATATGAGCCTAGCTGCCGCAAACAAATGCCATGATTCACTCGATATGCATCCATCAACCAAACACGATTAACAAAGTCAAATACCTGCTCTTACAAGAATGCTCTTACATTTTCATTTTGTTGTTGTTCGCTCGCGGGCAAAAAATGAATCCATATAAAGTGCTCCGCTCTGCTAGTCCGAACGCTGTTTACACACTGCCAGTTACCTTTCTTTTAACCTCTATAAAAACACCACAGAGTTTCTCCAGGCTGCCTGCTTCCTTGTTAAGACAAGAGGGGGGGAAATTAAATGCCTACAAGCAGATTTTATGATCTGATAAAGGATGCTATTTACTGTTGACTGATTTACGGCCTGCCAAAGTTAGTAAGTGGATGGTTATACAACAGCTCTATTATAACTGTTGTTGAGAAGAGCTTTTCATGGCCACGTTCTCCTCCCTGCCGAGGTGTGCCCCGTTAAAACACAGCTCCCTCTGCAGTAAAACACAGTTTGGGGTTTGCCGACACACTCGGCAAGCAAGCAACAGAATTCTTTCGACGGATAGCTAGCTTTGAGAACAATATGCTAATGCTAAATGCCAGCTGCTTTACTCTGCTCAACGTAGACACAAAGCGAAAGAGATGAAGTGAAAATGTGTTGGTATCATTATCTAACTGTTGTAGTTCATTGTGTCAAGAGAGAAGAGAGAGGATATCAAGTTCTGAGAGCAATATGCTCAAAAAAAAAATAACACACAAGCAAAGATTGCTTTCAGCTCAGATGAAAGTGTGTTGGTATCAGTGCTCATTATCTAGGCTAACTGTAGGAGTTGTGTCGTGAGACAAAAAGAGGCGCTAGGTTTGCCAGGCCCAATGACATAACCCTGTCTACCAAATCAAGTGACTATGTGGTACAACACAGTCTTTGTGATTTATCTTGGTCCTACAAATATCAGTTCAGCTAAGCCCTGTGTTGCTCTAGCTGTAATCAAATAGAGAAATACCCCACATAGTGACAACCTGGAGATCTCATTTAACGCTGTTTATATTTGACTCAGCGATCCTAACATATACTCCCATACTGTATACTCCAGGCTATATGTTAGGTAAATAAGACTTGATAATGGCTGCTTAGTGTAGATTTTGGGCCTTGCTTGTTTTTTGGGGGGCCTTGTTTGTTAATGAACGATTTACGGTTTGCAGTGGCTTTGTTAATTGCCCTTTGTACTAGTTGTTGGATGGATATTTCCGCCACAGCACAGTAGCAGCGTCTTCTTTCTTTTAGGGGGAGTTCTGTCTTTCGCGTGCTAAGTGGCTACGCTAATTAAAAAAGGAGATGATGAATCATCAACGGCTTTAATAAAATACAGGAAGTGAATTAGTGAAAATGATGTAAAAGGTAGCTAGGCCTGTCTCTTTGCAGTCCCTGCAGTATAGCGTTTAACCCTTTGCACTGCTGGAATGATCAACTGTGAATGAGTTAAAGCCTATGGGGAAATATGGAATGCAATAGGTATGCTGATTTTAAGATAAGATGTGTATACTAGTAGGGGTATATATGGCAGTAGGGCTGTTTTAAGGTACCTGTAGGCCTACACATTAGCTTTATAGGAATGTGGGTAGTGTTTGCTTGACATATTGACATGGAAAAAGTTACAGAATAAAACAGAGGTAATTCCTGTTGCCTTTATGTACATGTAGATGGTTGATTCAACATTCACCAGGCCTTTTAGGTTGGCTTTGACACTAATACTAAAAGACACATCCCTATGGGCCCTTGTTAAAAGTAGTGCACTATATTATAGGGAATAGGGTGCCATTTCACTGCGTTCCTCCCTCCAGCCTTACCAGCCCTTCCCTCAGCTGTGCTCATGCATTAAGAGCATATTTTCAGTAGTCATGATAAGCATCACTTTGAGTTCACCAGTTGAGCCCAGGGCTGTGTCCAAAATGGGTACCTATTCCCAAACTAGTGCAGTACTTTTGACTAGGGCCCATAGGGGTTTACACTGTGCTATACACTAGATAGAGAAGATGGTGCCATTTGAGATGTAGGCCTGCTAGAGACCCTTTAATGTTCTTCAAGCTGAAATGACATTCCAGCTCCCTCAACATTCAGTTCACTAACCAAGCTTGTGTTTTTCCTTACACTTTTTTGGACCCTTCACTTCAAGTTGAATTGTTTAGTTTTGCCTCTATGGTTTTTTGCAGAGGGTCCTTGCCTCTGGTTGATTCTGCTTTGACAAGTGCTGAAAAGCTTGATGAATACATTGGTGTATCTTTTTAAAAACAAGTAATTGTTGGAGCTACAGTCGAGTGTGTTTGCATTGCACCAACAAAGTCTCCGTAGATGGCATGACCTTTCATCTCCTCTCTGGGTGTCATCTTCTCATCTCTAATTGGAGGATATTCTGGGTGAGGGAGATCCTTGATGTCTTGTGTGTTCTTTTGTTGTTTGTCTTTGTGCCCCCTCTCCACCCCTACCCTCTCCTCCTGGCTCCTCTGCCTAGTAAATGCACTCTCTATGCACTTTGACCCCTTGGTGACTACTTCTCAGGCATTTGTCCTTTCCCTGCCCCTCTACCCCCTCCCTCCACCCCTCCATCCCCTCTCACATACCCAGGCAGCACAGCAGTGTATTGACCCATCCACCACCCGCCGCCCCCAGGTCGTAGCGTTTACAGCCCCAGAGCAGAGTGCTCGGCCTAGGGAGCAAGTCAGCCGCAGTTCCTGGTGTCTGGTTTATTACAATCTGGAAGTCCTGACCACATTGCAACCAGAGCCAAGTCCGCAGCAGCACAAATATTTTTACTGCTATTCCTATAGACAGAGGCTGAGGGTGGGAGGAAAGGGTGGGTACCGCAGGGTAAACGTCAGATATAATTGTATACCCCAAGTATTTGTTTTTGTCACAGTGAGAATGATCTGAACATCCTGTCTATGGTCTCCCTCTGGTAAATGTAGCTAGATAAGGAGGGTTATACTCAGTGGAAAAGCTAAATATATTACAGTGCATTCAGAAAGTATTCAGACACCTTGACTTTCCCCCCAAATTTGCTTACGTTGCAGCGGTATTCTAAAATGTATTAAATACATTTTTTCCTCATCAATCTACACACCATACCCCATAATGACAAAGCAAAAACAGGTTTTAGAAATTTTAGCAAATGTATTCAAAATAAAAAACTGATATCACATTTGCATAAGTATTCAAATCAAATCAAACCTTTTGTCACGTGCGCCGAATACAACAAGTGTTGACCTTACTGTAAAATGCTTACTTACAAGCCCTTAACCAACAGTGCAGTTCAAGAAAGAGTTAAGAAAATATTTAACAAATAAACTAAAGTAAAAAAGAATAACAAGAAACACAATAAAATAACAATAACGAGGCTATATACAGGGGGTACCAGTACCGAGTCAATGTGCGGGGGTACAGGTTAATCGAGGTCATTTGTCCATGTAGGTAGGGGTGAGGTGACTACATAGATAATAAACAGCGAGTAGTAGCAGTGTACAAAACAAATTGGGGGGTGTCAATGTAAATAGTCCGGTGGCCATTTGATTAATTGTTCTGCAGTCTTATGGCTTGGGGGTAGAAGCTGTTAAGGACCCTTTTGGTCCTGGACTTGGCGATCCGGTACCGCTTGCTGTGCGATAGCAGAGAAAACAGTCTACGACTTGGGTGACCGGAGCCTCTGACAATTTTTTGGGCTTTCCTCTGACACTGCCTATTATATTGGTCCTGGATGGCAGGAAGCTTGGCCCCAGTGATGTACTGGGCCATACGCACTACCCTCTGTAGTGCCTTAGGGTCAGATGCCGAGCAGTTGCCATACCAGGCGGTGATGCAACCGGTCAGGATGATCTCGATGGTGCAGCTGTAGAACCTTTTGAGGATCTGGGGACCAATGCCAAATCTTTTCAGTCTCCTGAGGGGGAAAAGGTGTTGTCGTGCCCTCTTCACGACTGTCTTGGTGTGTTTGGACCATGATAGTTCGTTGGTGATGTGGACACCAAGGAACTTGAAACTCTCAACCTGCTCCACTACAGCCCCGTCGATGTTAATGGGGGCCTGTTCGGCCCGCCTTTTCCTGTATTCCACAATCAGCTCATTTGTCTTGCTCACATTGAGGGAGAGGCTGTTGTCCTGGCACCACACGGCCAGGTCTCTGACCTCCTCCCTATTCAAACCCTTGACTCACTACTTTGTTGAAGCACCTTTGGCAGCGATTACAGCCTTGAGTCTTCTTGGATATGATGCAACAATCTTAGCACACCTGTATTTTGGGAGTTTCTCCCATTCTTCTCTGATGATCCTCTTAAGCTCTGTCAGGTTGGATATGGATCGTTGCTGTACTGTTATTTTCAGGTCTCTCCAGAGATGTTCGATCGGGTTCAAGTCCGGGCTCTGGCTGGGCCACTCAAGGACATTCAGAGACTTGTCCCGAAGCCGCTCCTGCGTTCTCTTGGCTGCGTGCTTAGAGTTGTTGTCCTATTTGAAGGTGAACCTTCACCCCAGTCTGAGGTCCTGAGCGCTCTGGAGCAGGTTTTCATCAAGGATCTCTCTGTACTTTGCACAGGTTATCTTTCCCTCGATCCTGACTAGTCTCCCAGTCCCTGCTGCTGGAAAACATTCCCACAGCATGATGCTGCCACCACCATGCTTCACCGTAGGGATGGTGCCAGATTTCCTCCAGATGTGATGCGTGGCATTCAGGCCAAAGAGTTCAATCTAGGTTTCATCAGACCAGAGAATTTTGTTTCTCATGGTCTGAGAATCCTTTAGGTGCCTTCTGGCAAACTTTGTCATGTGCCTTTTACTGAGGAGTGGCTTCCATCTGGCCACTCTACCATAAAGGCCTGATTGGTGGAGTGATGCAGAGATGGCTGTTCTTCTTGAAGGTTCTCCCATCTCGACAGAGGAACTCTGGAGCTCTGTCAGAGTGACCATCGGGTTCTAGGTCACCTCCCTGAATTAGGCCCTTCTCCCCCGTTTGGTCTGGTGAATTTACCACAGGTGGACTCCAATCAATTGAATTTACCACAGGTGGACTCCAATCAAGTTGTAGAAACATCTCAAGGATGATCAATGGAAACAGGATGCACCTGAGATCAATTTTGATTGTCATAGTAAAGGGTCTGAATACTTTTTTATTTTTTTATTTTTATACATTTCTAAACATTTCTAAAAAAAAAAAAACAGTTTTTGCTTTGTCATTATGGGGTATCGTGAGTAGATTGATGAGGAAAAATAAATAATTTCATCCATTTTAGAATTAGGCTGTAACGTAACAAAATGTGGACAAAGTCAAGGGGTCTGAATACTTTATGAAGGAACTGTAAATAAACTACTTTATACCTATGGGCCCTGGTCAAAAGTAGTGCCCAGCATAGGGAGTAGGGTGCCATTTGGGGCAGAACCCAATGCAGCGGAATGATACGCATGTTATGGTTAGTTAGCTGGATGTGAATGGCCTAAATGTTTATATATAAGCGATTGGGCTTAAAAAAGCACCATGTGATGCCTCCGTGTATTTCTGGAGAATGTTCAGATGTCTTATTCAGGGCCCAGTGTGCATGGGAAACATAATGTAATGTAATCGCACACCATTATGGTTTGTTCTCTGTATCTAGGTGTATATTTCTGGGTAACGGATGGGTTTGCATTTGTGTGTGTGTTCAGTGTTTCCCAACTCCAGTCCTTGAGTACCCCCAACAGCACACATTTTTGTTTTAGCCCGGGCGAAAACACCTGATTCAACTCATTGACGGCTTGATGATTAATTATCAAGTTGAATCAGGTGAGTTTGTCCGGGGGCCACCACATAAATGTGTGCTGTTGGGTGTACTCCAGACTGGAGTTGGGAAGCACTGTGTTAGTGCATGCCTGCATCTGAGTGTGTGTGTGTGTGTCACTGAGTGTGTCTATGTAATTAGCAGTGCTTAAATGACAATGTTTGATCAATGATGCCATGCCATGCCCTTGGCTCGTTTGCTTTTGCTCATCAACGTTAACGCTTGCCGAAATATCTGGGTAAAAACATTTTTTATAATGACGCAATGTGACTTATTATCTTCAAGCTACATCATTTTGGGAACTTCTGAGGGAATGCAAAATGTCTGGAAAATATGATTAGTGATTTATCAACTGCCTCACATTAGCATATATTGCCTACTGTAGCACTTGCAGAAATGGAAATAAAACTAGCCGGTTGGAAGCTGGTTCCATTTTTCTTTAAATCATCATATCCAAACTCTTTGTGGAAGATTTGTAGCTAATAGCAAGCTATAGGTCGACCTTGATTACTGAACACTCTCAGACTACTAACAGCAGCTGGTATTTGTCTGATATGACATGATGTGAGGAAAGGTGTTGGGTAATCTGGTTACACACACGCACACACGCATGCACGCTCGCCCCATGCACACACACACACGCACCAACACACAAACACGCACAGTGCATGTGTCTTCTTCGTGTGATTGGTTGAGTGAATGTATGATGGGTTGTGAAGGTGCTGAACGCTACAACGATATAGCATTGCCAGGATATTAATTAGAAGGTTAATGCAGAATCCATTTTTCCTTGTCATGTTGAGCCTGGTCCCAGGTGTGGAGGGAGGGAGGGAGGGGGGAGGGGGGAGGAAGTGAGAGTGAGGTGTGTGGGGGGGTCCAGACGTATAGCCCTGCATCTAGTCGCCAAAATAATGAGTTTCCTTCCCCTATACCTGGAGATGTCAGCGTGATATACAACTTGCAATTAACCATGGCTTGGTCCAGTGATGAATGTGTCCTGTGGTTGCTGTGGAGGAGCCAGGACTGAGACGGACTGGGGCTGATACTGGCTGGGACCCCCCTTTAACATGCTCTCATAATAGCCACCACACACACACACACACACACTCTCTCTCTCTCTCTCTCTCTCTCTCTCTCTCTCTCTCTCTCTCTCTCTCTCTCTCTCTCTCATTCTCGCTCTCTCTCTCTCATTCTCTCATTCTCGCTCTCTCTCTCATTCTCTCTCTCGCTCTTCCTCTCATTCTCTCATTCTCTCTCTCGCTCTCCCTCTCATTCTCTCGCTCATTCTCTCTCTCATTCTCTCTCTCATTCTCTCTCTCATTCTCTCTCTCATTCTCTCTCTCATTCTCTCTCTCTCTCTCCTCTCTACCATCATTACAGGGAAGATGGAGAGGTCCATTTGCAATTCAGTAACCTTTATGACAGCACACTCTTTAATCAGGGGCCCCTACTTCCTTTGTGGAGCTCTGCAGCGCACACACACATATGTCAGAGGAGGAGTAGAGGCCGGGGAAATACTCAGTGCGGGAGTGTTGCTGAAGGTGACATGTGTGAGTTATATCACCCTGCTGCTTTTTCATTTGTTGTTGTGGAAGGCTTTTAATTTTTATGGAGGGACAGCACTAAGTAAATTGTTCCCTGTTTAAGAGAGCGAGGCCCTGGATTTAAAGGGAAGGTAAGAGCAGTGTTGGAGTGTGGCATAGTAGAGACAATAGCACCTTATCGTCTGCCTGTTTATCTACACACTTTTCCTTTAACGAGAGATAACTGTCCTGTTATCGATTTCATTCATGTTCGATTTATCACCTGAACAGATATGTAGTCGACTAGATTTACAATGATTGTGAACGTGTCTCAGAATAGGCTAAACTGTGTATGCATTCAGCAGTCTCAGTATTTGATTAACCTTAGCTGACTACGTAAGACTATTTTGACTCGTTGGCTGTGGCAGGTTGATGGTTGACCATATAAAGTATACTATCTCTCTAATAATGTATTCATTTCCATTTTGAGTGAGTGAGAAGTCTCCCTCAATAAGATCCTAAAGGATTGGTTGACCAGATCAATTTCTGTTACCTTTTTAGTATTGACAACATTACTACAGCTATGTGACCTGTATATAGAGAGGAAAGAACCCATCTCAACATAAAAACAACAGCACAAAACAAAGTACACACATTAGTCCAAATATATCTTTATTTGTTTTCTTTCCCCACTGGTTCCCAGTACTTTCAGTGTCCACAAAAGGCTTGATCTGGTCCATGAATATTGTCTAGAGAAGCCTCTGATATGCATTAATATAACTATTTGCTTGAGTGCTAATGGCAGGCCTCTCTCCTATACAACCTAAACGGTGAATGCAATTTTGGCCCACTTGGCCAGTCCTGTTTAGCGGTGAAAGCTTTTGATTTGGCCTATCCTCCAGAGTCCTATTCAACTGAATGAGACACTCTTTCTGCAGAACACAAGGGCACTCTCTTTTTCCCTCCTTAACCAGAGAGGCTGTGTAGTGGCATCATTCTCAGGGTTTTCCTCTCTTCCTGGCTGCCCTTTTTGCCTCTTTCTCTCTCTCTCCCTCTGCCTTACTCCCCCTCCTCTCTCTTTCTCTCTCTCTCTGCCTTACTCCCCCTCCTCTCTCTTAATCTCGCTCTCTTTCTGCCTTACTCCCCCCTCCTCTCTCTCTCTCTCTCTCCCTCTGCCTTACTCCCCCTCCTCTCTCTTTCTCTCTCTCTCTGCCTTACTCCCCCTCCTCTCTCTTTCTCTCTCTCTCTGCCTTACTCCCCCTCCTCTCTCTTTCTCTCTCTCTCTCTCTGCCTTACTCCCCCCTCCTCTCTCTCTCTCTCTCTCTCTCTCTCTCTCTCTCTCTCTCTCTCTCTCTCTCTCTCTCTCTCTCTCCCTCTGCCTTACTCCCCCCTCCTCTCTATCTCTCTCTCTCACTGCTCCTCCCTCTCTGCTCCTCCCTCGTTCTCTCTCCTGCCCCCCCCCCCTCTCTCTCTCCTTCAACTTTCATAAGCTCAGTAAAGCATGGCCTTCAATTCCCCTTGTTCTAGTGTTTTCACTTAAGATCAGGAGTGATGATCAAAAGGTTTCTGCCTCAATCCTTGAGCAAGGGCCCGGTGTGACAGGTAGTATTATTTATTTGTCATCTTGGATGTAATAAGCTGTAGGTACAGACTGGAGGGAGCGTGATTTATTGCTCTGTCGAGCGCCAATAGCAGTCCGGCCGCTGGGGCGTGGAGGATGAATACGGCCCTGTCACTCCTGTCCATCCGTCTCCCTCCGCCTGCCGTCTCACCGCCCACTTCACAACACAGACCCATTTCATGCCAGAATACATAAACAATCTTTCATTACTCTGAGGCCGTCTTTCATATTTGCTCTTCACAGGACATGAAGTTTGAATTTGTTTATGGCTTCTCGTCCCTCCTCTCTCTCTTCTGTTCCTTTCATTTTTTTGTGTAGGTTGTTTTCGTTTTCACACTCCACGCTTTTTCCGGACGTGTGGTCTTAACAGTTGACAAAATCCATACCTGACATGATTTCTTGTCTTTTTTGTTATTTTCTTTTTCTTTTTCTGGGTTTATTGTTTTATCAGATTTCAAGTTTATAAGAAACACAGCCGCGCTACATGCAGTTAGTTACAATATCTTATTTACAATACATTTATCTCAACTCTCAAATAATAGATTCTGCTCATTCTAGAATGAGAATGGAGCAATTTGAACTTGTCTGTGAGGTTCCAAAATGTTGTCAGCACCCTTCCCATTCCCATGACGTTAGCATCAGTCTACATCCAACAGTGAACCATGACATGAGTGATGAAGTATCAAATCCCCTCTTTCCCCTCCATCCTAGACACAATATCGACCCTCTTCCTATTTAATATCTGAACCCTAAACCAATCAGCCACAGTTAGTGGCTCAATGTAATCCAATCACATTCGATCATAAATGTCCCCCTTGTGATGCCATAGCCCCAGAATTGGTAAATAAACTGGTTGAAATCAAGATGTTGAAAAACACAGCCCTTAATAGATTGTCTTGGCTGTCCAGCTCCCTCCCTGTCGATATGCGTTTCCACTCTCCCAGACCTAACTGGCTGGACCATACAGGGAGAGATTGGCTAAAGTGGACCTGACTTTGTAAATAGGCTTCTCATTTATTAGTGTTCTTTGTCTGCACACAGAGAGATAACACACACAGAGAGAGAACACACACAGAGAGAGAACACACAGAGGCATCAAGGCAGATATTTAGTCTACATCACAGGGAGGGAGGGAGGGAGGGAGGGAGGGAGGGAGGGAGGGAGGGAGGGAGGGAGGGAGGGAGGGAGGGAGGTGGATGGAATTTGTATGTGCGTGTGTGTGTGCGTGCGTGTGTGTGTGAGAGAGAGGGAGATAGTCTAGTGAATATGAGACATTCATTTCCCTGTGTTAATAAAGTAGTTAGCTGGGGTCTGCCTGTCACTCAGGTCTGTGTAGGAGGCCGCTGAGTGTTTGATGGCTTCTTTTCTCACTGTAATCAGTGAATAATATTCATCATATTACACCCTGTGAGCCCTGTCTGACACTGCTGCACCACCGTTATCTCAGAACACTGGTAATTACAACTCGTATTCCCTTTGTCTGCTTCTTCCTTAAAACACAAGTGTTGATGAAGACAACAGTGTCGTCTCCAATGCCATTTGTTAGTTCACAGTTGGAGAACTATCAGGCAAAATGTTTCTTCTTCTGCATGTGTGCGTTTGTGTGGTTTTGGGGGGTCGGGGGGGACTGCGCGTGCGCACTTGCATGTGACTGCATGCGTACCCGTCCTTGCATGTGACTGCATGCGTACCCGTCCTTGCATGTGACTGCATGCGTACCCGTCCTTGCATGTGACTGCATGCGTACCCGTCCTTGCATGTGACTGCATGCGTACCCGTCCTTGCATGTGACTGCATGCGTACCCGTCCTTGCATGTGACTGCATGCGTACCCGTCCTTGCATGTGACTGCATGCGTACCCGTCCTTGCATGTGACTGCATGCGTACCCGTCCTTGCATGTGACTGCATGCGTACCCGTCCTTGCATGTGTGTGTGAGCTACAGATAGTTGTTTATGAATGACAGTTTCTCGGAAGTCATCATTACTAATAGCAAGGTTAATAGTGAACATTTGTTATGGGGTGGGGGGGTGATGCATTACACACAACCAGTGAACTGAGAATAGCCATTCGGGTCCCGAGTCCTTCCCCGACAGCAGTCATCTATAACAGGCTGCTTCTGTAGTGGCCGGCCCATTAATAACACTTTATTACCTTCTAATTAGACATGTCTGATTGGAAAGAGTTCTAGAAGGAGAGCGAGAGGTGGACAGACCTTAGTTTGGGTGCTTGTGTATCGGCTAAGGGGGTTCATGGGGATTGAACCAGCGACCATGTAGTTACAAGGCAAATAAACTATGTCCGGTAGAAGACCTCTTGGCAGAGGACATACTACGGTTAACTACAGGGAAGATGCACTTATCTGAAGCATATTCAATCAAATGGTTCAATTCTTGGTGACCCGTGAAATATCCCGAATAACAGTGTACACTGTATTTTACTGCTGGAGGTAGTGGGCTTTTCACGAGGTCTCCAATCACGTTATATTGTTTGATGGTATGTCATGATTGTCACCACATCAACTATGTCCCACCTTGGCCTTCCCCTCTTCCTCAACACAGGATCTCTGCTCTGTAGCAGTAACATTGCCTTTCTTTGCCGTTCTGCACATAGTGTCAAGGTAGTGAAGCTACGTTTCACTTATACCTTGATGTGTGTGTTTCCATAATCCAACGGTGGACTGGTGTCTCATTTCTTGTTTGATCAACGCATCTGCTCTGCCGTAACACGGCCTTTGAAGTAACAGAGACTTAAGGTTGCTAATTTCTCTCACTTTGTTCGCATAGCTTAGTGGGGCTATGATACAGTTTTCATCAGGCATAGCAACCTGTTCACCAAGATTAGGAGTAGATGGTGTTTGAATTATATCATTACAGACTGAATAACTACTTTGTTGCATCTGTAATATAGTCCAAAGTAGTGAACGTTAGCTGAGTTAGCTGTTAGCTAGATGTTAGTTAGGACAGTTGTGCTCTAGTTCTATAAGATGGCAATCTTAGCAGGTGTGAGATACACTGTGCTAGGGTTGACTGGTCTTATACTCAACGAGATCTCATAGTTTAACTTCGAAATTTGACGTATTTTGGTTGAATGCCTATTTTTGACGCATTAATTCCGCGTCATTCCATGGTTAATTACGCTTAACTGGCTACCCAAACTTCATGCTCCGGCCAAACGCTACGCCACACCCACGGACGTTAGATTCTTCTCCGCAATTCGTCATTGGTTTTGATCCTCTGATTGGTTAGAGATGATCCAATTGCTGATTACTTTGTGTTGTACAACACACCTCATTTTGACGTCACCACAAACGACTTCAATGATGGCAGTCTCAGACTGAAGTATGTAGAGAACACAGAGCTGCGGAAGAATTCGGTTTGAGTCGTCAGGCAATAATTCCGCGTGGTTACAGGGTTAAAACAGAAACAACTCGAAGGGTTGAGTTGAGGTATTCATTCAGAGTGGTTAATGTAAAGGGTTGAGTTGAGGTATTCATTCAGAGTGGTTAATGTAAAGGGTTGAGTTGAGGTATTCATTCAGAGTGGTTAAGTTGAGGTATTCATTCAGAGTGGTTAAGTTTAGGTATTCATTCAGAGTGGTTAAGTTTAGGTATTCATTCAGAGTGGTTAAGTTTAGGTATTCATTCAGAGTGGTTAAGTTTAGGTATTCATTCAGAGTGGTTAAGTTTAGGTATTCATTCAGAGTGGTTAAGTTTAGGTATTCATTCAGAGTGGTTAAGTTTAGGTATTCATTCAGAGTGGTTAAGTTTAGGTATTCATTCAGAGTGGTTAAGTTTAGGTATTCATTCAGAGTGGTTAAGTTTAGGTATTCATTCAAAGTGGTTAAGTTTAGGTATTCATTCAGAGTGGTTAAGTTTAGGTATTCATTCAGAGTGGTTAAGTTTAGGGCTATGGTTTTGGGAAGGCTTAAAACAAAATCATTAAAAACAACGCTGTTTCTATCAAGTATCAAGTATTCAGTGTGAGCTGCCATGGCACAGTGGTCAGAGCAGCGCGCTTCGGTCTGAGCAGCACACTTCACCTGCAAGCATCATGAATTCACACCAGCGCTGGGCAATAGTTTTTAAACATTTTAGGTGAGTGCCAAGGAAGGCAGATATGGACGTTTTCAGGACCCTTTCAAACGTCCAAAATCAAAATCAAGTAATCAGCCTGCTTATAGTATAGTTTGGGTCAGATAAAGATTGTTTTCTCAACAGGCTCTGAAACGATTATCTTCAGTTTTGTAAATACCAGTCGAGTTAGGATTGGTACATTCACCGTTGCTTCGATAACTCGCTGCTGGTTTGGTCCATGAAAACTGCCGGCCTAATAATGATAATATATTATATGCCATTTAGCAGACACTTTTATCCAAAAACAATATACAGTACATTCTCATATACATTCTCGTATGGGTGGCCCCAGCGTGAATAGAACAAACGATCCAAGCATTGCAAGGGCCATGCTCTACCAACTGAGCCACACAGGACCACAGGCCTCTGGTCTCTCCCACTAAACCAAGACTGACATGAGGCTGATCAGACCTTCATTAGGGAGGCATTTTCTCCCTGTGATTTCTATTGATGTGTCAGGGAGAAAAGACAAATTGAGCCGCCGCCTGACCAGAGTACCAATCGTTTCAGAAAAAGACAATAAACGTCATTGTATTTCACTTTCTCTCTCTCGCTCTTTCTCTCACTCCTCTTTCTCTCTCTCTCCTCTTTCGCTCTCTCTCTCTCGCTCTTTTTCTCACTCCTCTTTCTCTCTCTCTCCTCTTTCGCTCTCTCTCTCTCGCTCTTTTTCTCACTCCTCTTTCTCGCTCCTCTTTCGCTCTCTCTCCTCTTCGTCGGCTCTTTGTCGTTTGCCTCTCCTTCTGTATCCTTGCCTTTCCTTTTCCTATCATGCCTCACCTTCCCTCTTCTTTGCCGCTCCTCTTCTTTCATTTTCCTTCCCTTTCTCTGTCATTTTCTTTCCTCCCTACTTCTCCCACCCTCCCCTGCTTTTCTCCCTCTACTCCTCTCTTCCTGTATTTGTGATTTTGGCCTGCCTGCCTGGCTGTCTGTTTGAGCAGAGGTGAGGTGAGTGTTCTAGGTGGGCTTGGGAGAGGAGAGCAGCATTAGTGTTTCTGCTTGCCTGTGCAATAGAATACAATGCAGATGGGAGGTGAAAAGCTCCCCAGTGACAAAGCCTCAAGGTGGGGGCCTGGGGGGCCCGTCACTCCTCTCCTCTGTGATTGCCGTGGCGGGCGGGGATGGAGTGGGGCAGGGCTCTGACAAAGTGCAGGGATTGATGGATGGACAGAGGCAGGGAGTGGATGAGAGGATGGATGAGAGCAGAGGGGGGAGTTTAACACTGGCAAACACAGAGAGACAGAGAGGAATGACCTGCTTGGCTTTGCAGCCACTCACAGTCCCACAGCAATTTAGCCCTGCTACGGCTACTGGGCGATTCCATGCCAGCATAGCCCCAAAAATATTTTTGGTATCTCCGATTGTTCTGGCCATTCTCACATAGAAACTTCATTGGGAGGAAGGATGTTTGACATGCTTTTTACATTTGTATCACAAACCATTTACAAGAAAATCATGATGAAAATGGCCATTTTATGTCCTTTTTAGACCTATAAAAGCCTCCTGTAAGACCTTATGATTTGTGAACTGTACATGATACAGACAACACCTTGGTGTCATTGTACTCCTTATAGTGGGCTCTAACATATGGAGTATGTCTAGATTCTGAAATAAAACATTTCATATTCAACAGTAAAACTAGCAATATTAATATCTCTAAACCTTTAGATTTTGCTTATTTTTAGACATATTGTTTGGAAAATATACTCTTCAAACAAGTCACATTTCCAGTGTTCTCTCTGCTACTTTTAATGATATGTCCCTTTTTATTCATAGAAATTGACATTTTTTGTTTGACTAGAACTTTGTCTTTGTGTGTTTTATGCTGTCATCAATATAGATTTGTCTCAAATTAGAGTTCATAGGGAGAACACATTAGAAAATATTCTGTTGATGTTACATTTTTATACAATGTCTATTTACTATTTTAGCATATTTTCTTCTGAGGTTCAACTTAAGCTATAGTTTAGTTATGCCAAAAAAAAGGTACTGATGCAGTATATTCAGCTTCAGTGAGAGGTGTATAGTGTGTACTACTATGCTTTATAGTGTGCAGGGTGTGGTCTGTAGGAGACTTCAGCCATTTTCTAGCCTCTGCATACCTAACCACCCCTGAAGGAGGAGGAGAGGAGAGGAGAGGGGTCCATTCACCTTGTCCTGACCAAACACTTCCTGGGTGTGTGTTTGTGTGTGCGCGAGCAAGTGTGTGTGTGTGTGTGTGTGTGTGTGTGTGTGTGTGTGTGTGTGTGTGTGTGTGTGTGTGTGTGTGTGTGTGTGTGTGTGTGTGTGTGAGTGCACGCTGTTGTTTATGTGTGCGTGTGTTGGTGCGCAAGTGTTTGTGCATGTGTGTGAGCGTGTATCTGTGAATGTATTCTCATAAGGTCCCTACCTGCTCTGCATTACATGTCAGTGGCGGTGGAGAGCCCAACTCAGATTGAGACTAATGCTGTCGGCCCCAGGAACTGAGATTAGAATCACACTCATTACTCAGGCCCTGGTGACGGAAGCAATTTAGAGCCTCAGTTTCTACAGTACAAGAGGCAGGGCAAGCCCCCCTGTCACAGGAGGGGAGGCGGAACACACACACACACACACACATACACGCACGCACACTACTCCCTCATCCTGTCCTCCAAGGACAGCTGAAGGCCAGATCCTTAGTGACTTCATCGACTGACTCTCTCCTCTGGCTTCTAATTTATTTAACCCTGGGATAAAGGAGACCAGGCAAGATACCCCCCACTACTACACAATGCTCCAATAGGAAGGAATACAATTACAAAGACTCAATGAGACCCATGCCTTCTGAGTGGCTTTTAGAGTGTTGTCTCTCGCTACTAGATTTGAGATGATGATGTTAGAAGAGAGAGAACAAGCTCCACTGCAGTCCTCTGTAAAGATTAGACGGTCAATACGTGTCAGCCGTGTGTCACTGGCTCTGATGTACAGAGGGAGAGAGGTGTGTGTGTGTCTCTCACTGTCAGTAACGTTGATTTACGGAGGTGTGTGTGTGTGTGTGTGTTTGTGACTCCCTCTCCCACAGCAAGGTTACAGCTGCTGTGAGGGCACCAGTGACAGTGGTCCAGGAGAATGCCACTCAGTCAGTCAGGGCCGTGGTGCTCGGGGGGGCTGCCTGCCTGTCAATCACTAATGACTGATCTGCCCATCAATTAGCACCTGTCACCATGGCAACTCTATCATTGTAATGAGGGACCAGGGCTGAGGTGGGTGGGGCTGGGTGAAAGAGCTAACCCAATGTTGCTTTGTTCCTTAAAGATGAATAGGATCGTTTTTAAGGATTACATTTTAAGTTGTTAGTAGTGGAACAAGAGTGATATGATTGGTGTGTGTGTGTGTGTGTGTGTGTGTGTGTGTGTGTGTGTGTGTGTGTGTGTGTGTGTGTGTGTGTGTGTGTGTGTGTGTGTGTGTGTGTGTGTGTGTGTGTGTGTGTGTGTGTGTGAGGCTGTGTGAGGCTGTGTGAGGCTGTGTGAGGCTGTATCTGTAAATGTATTCTCATAAGGCCGCCTACCTGCTCTGCATTACATGTCAGTGGCGATGAGAGTTTTTTTGTGTTTATGGTGATGTGTGTGTTCAGATGTACAATATGTTTCTGTGTATGTACAGTATGTTTGGCCATGTGTGTTGTACATACCATATACTTTCCTTCCGATCATTGACCTTGGTGGTGGTATTTGACAGGGGCAAGGGGAAGTATGATCTGATATCAAATATGAATGAGTTGAGGCTGGTGAGCTGTGAGTATCCCACATAAATATGTGCCATTTTGCCATGGCTTTGCTAGTATTTCTAGAAGGTTCATATGTGTAGTACATAAAGCAATGGCAATGCTATGTGTGTCTCTGTAATGCCCTTTAGGTGGATGTGAGTATGGGGAAATGAACTCCAACACAAATCAGTATTTGACAGTTGGAAACATTCAACATTCCTCTGCATTTCTCTTGCAACAATCCAGCATTCGAAAATGCATATCATCCACCATATTTTATTTATAGTAGTAGTAAATAACTGATAGTAAATGAATCCACTCAATACATTTGGGAAATATGAATGAAATATATCCTCTCCTGTTTGAACAGGAAATAGCACGTTGACTGATTGATATTGTAATTCGTCCCTGCAGTAATGTTTTATTCCGTATAAGACAGAGCTATATATCAACCTCCCCACTGTGGCTCCCTCTCTATATCTCTCTCCCTTCTCTCTCTCCTTTCTCAATCTCTATCGTTCCCTCTCTCTCTCCCTCTATCTGTCTCTCTCTCTCTCTTTCAATCTCTTTCTCTCTGCAATCTCTCTGTCTGTATGGATACTCAGAGTGCTGAGGACTGGTTGTCAATCACTGATTTTTAAACCTGACAGTCGACTAAAGGATCTGGTGATTGAAGGAGTCAGAATTTTTGTCTGTCTACTCTCCGGTGCTGGTGAGAAATCCTCACATCTTCCCTGCCTCCCTCACTCTCCCTCCTCTTCCCTGCCTCCCTCACTCTCCTTCCTCTTCCCTGCCTCCCTCGCTCTCCCTCCTCTTCCCTGCCTCCCTCGCTCTCCCTCCTCTTCCCTGCCTCCCTCACTCTCCCTCCTCTTCCCTGCCTCCCTCACTCTCCCTCCTCTTCCCTGCCTCCCTCACTCTCCCTCCTCTTCCCTGCCTCCCTCACTCTCCCTCCTCTTCCCTGCCTCCCTCACTCTCCCTCCTCTTCCCTGCCTCCCTCACTCTCCCTCCTCTTCCCTGCCTCCCTCACTCTCCCTCCTCTTCCCTGCCTCCCTCACTCTCCCTCCTCTTCTCTCTCTTTTCTTTTCTCCCTATCCCTCTATCTCCCCCTACCCCCCTCTATTTTTTAACAAATGGGCATCAACAGGCCATGAAATAATCAATGCTGATGATCCATCTTGGAGCCTGTCGATATGTTAATGAGTGCGCCTCATTGTTATGGCTACACCGCCATAAATCACTCTCTTTTTACGCTGAACGCTCAGCAGCTGCTGCTGCTGCAAACTGCTGCAAACCCCAGGCCAGGAATAAAACACTGTTTTTTAACGATTAATGTCCAAACATTCTGCCGCCCGTGCCTTGATTGTTTTCAGATGCCAAAAAGTAGGACGGATTGTAAATCAATAAAACAATAAGACAAAGTGTTTTAATAAAAGGAGAGGTGGGGAGTAAATCACGCGGCCCGCTCCTCCATTTAGCACTGCTTCCTGGGTAAGGAATAATTGGATACCTGCTACCCAGGAGTCATTTTTAAGTTTATAAATGTCTGTGTCGGACCGGTGTGAGGAGCAGGCTGGCTTGCAGCCTCAGATTTTTCAAGTGGGCCTATTTTTTGTTCCACACTGAATGTGTCCAAGAGAAGGACAGAAGGATGTCGTACCATGTATTCCCCAAAACGAAATGACACATTTATATGATTGAAAGGGTTTGGTAGCTTTATATTCTATTTTGAGAAACAAGAGAAAAACTAATGTTATTCTTTTTAATTAAATACAAATAATATAAACCAAGAATATGCGGTCAACATGTTCCATTATTTTTTATTGTTTGTTAGTAAGTAAATATGACTATAAAGTAACTCATTACTATTGACATTGTGGACAGAAATTGACTACTAAAGTGACTCTCTTCCATACGATGTGTAGATTGGCCTAACTAGCAGCTCTGTGACAGAGAGGTGGATAAGGTACTATCCTCCCACATGGTTCAGCTAATGAAAGAAGACACAGCCTGCGTACCAAATTGCTCCCTATGTAGTACACTACTTTTTATGGGCTCTGGTCAAAAAGTACCTTTTGGGATACAGACACTGCTGCCTTCAGTACAGTTGACTGTTTGGTGTCCTGATAACAATTTAGCTGCTGTTATGGTTAATGCTGTAGTAGAAATGGAACATGACAATGAAGTGATTTATGATCTTCATGTTTTCTTAACCTTGGATATTGGATTGTTTGTCAGACCATATCCCTTTGATTAACTGCAGTGTGGCTGATAAAAACATCTTGTTTTTTATTCATCTCCACGGTATGCAAAACTGCTTTATGCGTTGTAGCAGATACTTTATATAATGGGACTGCTTGTACACTGTGGATATGCGTGTGTAGAGGGTGAAAGTACTTTGTGTGTGTGTGTTCATGCATGCGTGCATAGTGTGTGTGCGTGTGAAGAGACTTCAGTTTAAATGAGTAGAGTATAGAGTATAGGATGTCCAAGGACAAAGAGAGATGACAGAGTGTGTTTTTGACATCTCAGGGCATGGGAGTTCTCCATGAGGGGATGATTCTGACTTTCTACAGGATACATCATCTTGCTCCGCACTTGGATTCATCAAGAGGCCCCAGTTAGAACATGAACAACATTCAATTTACAGCTCAGCACTCTTTGTTCATACATTTTATGACTTTCCTAAAGACCAAATACCATAAACATAGATTGTGTGGGAAATTACGTCTGTAATATCTCGTTTGTAGTCCTACACATACGCATTTACACACACACACACACACACACACACACACACACACACACACACACACACACACACACACACACACACACACACACACACACACACACACACACACACACACACACACACACACTATTTGTCTCTTCCCAATCAGTTGTTGTTTAACCTTTTGAATTATGTTTTATCTGCTTACCTTTGGCAGTGCTATGATACAGCAGGCTACACTATCAGTCCAATGACCTTGTGGACATAGCATACTATATCCAGCCAGGCCTGTACATTACCCAGGAGCCTGTATCTGTATGCTCGGGATTGCATCCCAAATGGCACACTATTCCCTATTTAGTGCACTACTTTTGACCTGGGCCCATAGGGCTCTGGTCAAAAGCAGTCCTCTATATAGGAAATAGGTTGCCATAGCTCTCAGGACTAGGCTGGTTTTTATGTGCTACCCTTGGACATCCAGGAGTTGAAGAGTCGTAAATCTGAAGGTTTATAGCAATGCTAGCAAATTGAACACTATCCACTTCACTGCTCTCACATACACTACATGACCTAAAGTATGTGGACACCTGGTTGTCGAACATCTCATTCCAAAATCATGGGCATTAATATGGAGTTGATCCCCCCTTTGATGCTATAACAGCCTCCATTCTTCTGGGAAGGCTTTCTACTAGATGTTGGAACATTGCTATGGGGACTTGCTTCCATTCAGCCACAAGAGCATTAGTGAGGTTGGGCACTGATGTTGGGCGATTTAGGCCTGGTTCGCAGTCGGCGTTCCAGTTCATTGCAAAGGTGTTCGATGGGGTTGAGGTCAGGTCTCTGTGCAGGCCAGTCAAGTTCTTCCACACTGATCTTGACAAACCATTTCTTTATGGACCTCGCTTTGTGCACAGGGGCATTGTCCTGCTGAAACAGGACCTTCTCCAAACTGTTGCCACAAATTTGGAAGCACAGAATCATCTAGAATGTCATGCAGTAGCGTTAAGATTTCCCTTCGCTGAAACAAAGGGGCCTAGCCCAAACCATTAAAAACAGCCCCAGACCATTATTCCTCCTCCACCAAACTTGACAGTTGGCACTGTGCATTGGGGCAGGTAGCACACTCCTGGCATCCTCCAAACCCAGATTCGTCCGTCGGACTGCCAGATGGGGAAGCGTGATTCATCACTCCAGAAAATGCGTTTCCACTGCTCCAGAGTCCAATGGTGGTGAGCTTTACACCACTCCAGCCGACGCTTGGCATTGTGCGTGTTGATCTTAGGCTTGTGTGTGGCTGTTCTGCCATGGAAACCCATTTCGTGAAGCTCCCGACAAACAATTATTGTGCTAACGTTGTTTCCAGACGCAGTTTGGAACTCGGTAGTGAGTGTGGCAACCGATGATAGATGATTTTTACACACTACGTACTTCAGCACTCGTCTGTCCCGTTCTGTGATCTTGTGTGGCCTACCACATCGCGGCTGAGCCATTGTTGCTCCAAGACGTTTCCACTTCACAATAACAGCACTTATAGTTGACCGGGGCAGCTCTAGCAGGGCAGACATTTGACGAACTGACTTGTTGGAAATGTGGCATCCTATGACGGTGCCACGTTGAAAGTCACTGAGCTCTTCAGTAAGGCCATTTTACTGCCAATCTTTGTCTATGGAGATTGCATGGCTGTATGCTAGATTTGTATACACCTGTCATCAACAGGTGTGGCTGAAATAGCCGAATCCACTAATTTGAAGGGGTGTCCACATACTTTGGTGAAAATATAGTGTACATGGCCCTCACATTTCACAATATTTGCAAGTTAACCATCGAGGCAGCTGCTCAGTCTTAATAACACCACACCATTCAAACGTTTGGACTACAACATTATAGTCCATTGGTAGAGTAGGGATAATGGCGGCCATGTTTTGAGCGCATGTGTTCCTTTAGTTTTTTTCTATTGTGAGCTTTCACCAGGAGGCTGGCAATAGCTAGCACAACCAGGTTCACAGTTAGAAGGCGAACTGCCAAGCCAACTGCTATGGATCATGGCGGCCATTTTGTTTTGTGGTATTGTCCCACAAGTTGTAAATTAAATTCCT
The DNA here is from genome assembly GCF_016432855.1 of Salvelinus namaycush. Lineage (NCBI taxonomy): Eukaryota > Metazoa > Chordata > Actinopteri > Salmoniformes > Salmonidae > Salvelinus > Salvelinus namaycush. The sequence continues at coordinate 55,273,392 of NC_052310.1, forward strand.
CACACATTTCCCTTCATTGTGACGCTGTACAGAAGGAAAACACAGACATGTTTGTTCAGTGTTTATCCTTCCTCCTACTCTCTCACGAAGACACCCTAGCAGACACTGCAAAGCTGGACTGTATCCCAAATGGCATTCTATGACCTATACCGTGCACTACTTTTGACCAGGTTCCATAGGGCTCTGGTCAAAAGTTGTGTACTTTATAGGGGATAGGGTGCCATTTAAGATGCAGTCCTGCAGTCAGGAATCCCGCCCTTGGTTTACACAAGCAGATAGCAACTAAAAGCATTAGCCGCTATCCCAATATATTTACAGGATCTGAATTTACTTCACCGTCTGACAGCCTTGGATTCCTGCGGCCTCCATTGAGGCTAAATCATGTTTGTGATAGTGCAGCTCAACGTTTTTTCTCTCCCCTCTCGGTGCTAAGTATTATAATGATGAATCCTCTCTCTCTGTTTCATGCCAGCTCTAGGCGGACATAACAGCAGTTGTTTAAGTTTTCCTAAATAAATAGAGAATATTTCAATGGAGACAGATAGCAGAGACAGGGCCTGGGAAATGGCAGAGCTTGACTTGTGGAAGTTGCCTTTCTAAATTGTTTTTGTTACCAAGACAAGGAACATTAACTCCAGATGACAAAAAAAGTAAATAATTTATCAGTTGGCTGCAATAAATGCCATGTGCCGAGGAACCAAATGGGGAATTTACATCTCTTTAACTATCATCTATCAATCTGTACATCACTCTACCCATCCTTCCATCTATAACCGTCCATCCACGTCAAATGTTCAACTGTATCTCCAATAGGTTTTCCCTCCATGTCTGTGGGCTTCTTTAGCTGCTCAGGAACAGATGGAACCTTAGCATCATGCTATTAGACTGGATTTATTAGCTTACAACACAACATACACTTTCATTAGACAGGGTTGGCAGCTAACATGACCTTTATTAACAGGTTTAGAGAGTAGGGTTTACCTGCTCAACAGACACAGACCTGGCAACACATTGTATACACGCTTTATGCCTTTCTTTTATATGTTATGTGTTTAAAATAAGGGGACACTGTCTATTTAGTTCAATAGATGTTATTTAATTAATGATGTTCAAAGGAGGAACTATTTTGAACTAGTTGCGCTAATCTGTATTTTACCCCAGTTGCATTGTGGGAGATGACTCCAGTAGTTGTTGTTGTTGTGAACAGGGCTAATTCCTGTCCCTCTGTGGGATGCTGCTTAATACACGCTCGCCTCCACCACAACAAAAACCTGATATCATATCTGTATCAGCACTATCAACAGCGTTTGTATTCCACGTCCCCAGTGGCTCCAACACTCCTCTCCCGGCATATCCATGGAGTCATCGGCATAATGATTCCCTAAAGTGTGTTTTGAAATTGCAGATAATTTTCATCTGTATGATATTAATGAGCAGGTAGGCTTATTAGGCCTTCTGGGATTCCTTGTTGATGGGAACGATCTGGGAGGAGTGAAAAATGATTTCACACGCTCAGCAGGAGTGTTGTCCGATTGGCCCATTGTGGTGCCGGCGCCATTAGTTCTCATTGTATGGCGAAGCAGCTTGATGGCACAGTGGCTCAGTGTCGCCGCTGTTTATTGGAGGAATTAGTGCGGTTTGTGCGGTGGCAGTTGTTGTGGTGTTGCGCTAAATGCTAATTAGCCTTCCTCTACGATAATTAGAGGCTCTCGCTAGACAGACCAATTTAACTAGAGCCAAACTAGGAGCATTAAGAAGATTAACACATACATGTACAGTATAACACATGCGCGCGCGCACACACACACACACACACACACCTTGTAATTAAACTCATGCTAAGCAAAATCAAAGATGAGGGGGTCAAAACTAGTGTTATTTTATTTTGAATATGTTTATCACTCCTTTGTTCTTCAGGGCATTGGACAACACGTGTTTGTCCCTAGCATTGTATTGGGTAGGCTACATAGTTTGTTTGACTTTGTAAAATGCCATTTACTGTATTTTTCCTCCGTAAGACAATTTAGCCTACTGTGGATAGTTTAGAAGGGTACATCAAAATAGATTCCAGGAAAACATTTTGCCCAGTAACGTTAGCTGATAGCTAACAGCAATTTTACCAGTAGCTGCTAGATAATAGTAATTTGCCCATAACTGCTAGCTAACAGTATTTTGCCCAGTAGCTGCTAGCTAACAGTATTTTGCCCAGTTGCTGCTAGATAACAGTAATTTGCCCAGTAGCTGCTAGATAATAGTAATTTGCCCAGTAGCTGCTAGCTAACAGTATTTTGCCCAGTAGCTGCTAGCTAACAGTATTTTGCCCAGTAGCTGCTAGATAACAGTAATTTGCCCAGTAGCTGCTAGATAACAGTAATTTACCCAATAGAGCTCTGCCAGCTAACATTCATTTGCCCAGTAGAGCTCTGCTAGCTAACAGTAATTTGCCCAGTAGAGTTCTGCTAGCTAACAGTAATTTTGCCTAGTAGAGCTCTGCTAGCTAACAGTCATTTGCCCAGTAGAGCTCTGCTAGCTAACAGTCATTTGGCCTAGTAGAGCTCTGCTAGCTAACAGTATTTGGCCCAGTAGAGCTCTGCTAGCTAACAGTATTTGGCCCAGTAGAGCTCTGCTAGCTAACAGTAATTTGGCCCAGAAACTAGCCAACCAACTTTGGTTCTAGCAGGGTGTGCTGTATTGTTTTAAGGCCCAAGGAATCAGCCGTCTTCTCTCCCTGGATAATCCTTGTGATTGGTGGCAGAGTATCAACAACAACAACAAAAAACTCCCATTCCCGAATATAATTGGATCTCATTCGTCATAGTTGTCATGTCACAAGTAATGTTGGAGGAACAGCGTGCTGCACACACAACAATCTCTACCCATTCCTGCCTGTCTGCCCATCTTCCTGTCCGTCTGCCCGCCCGTCTCTGTCTGTCTGCCTGTCCATCTGCCCGTCCGCCGGTCTGTTTGTCTCTCTTTCTGTCTGTCTGTCAGAGCTGTTCAAGAATCAGAGCTATGGCATCCTTCTCTTGGCCTGTTGTTAACCAGGGACTATGGGAGGGTACTCTCCCTCACAGCGTGTGTGCTTCTCAATCATCCACTGACACATCTCTGGAGAGGCTTAAAACACAGTTGTCCATGCCAGACAGATTTCAATGGTTGATCATAATGTTTGCTCAAGCCAACCCCAAGATGACTTACTTTGAAATTGTAAGCCAAGGGCATGCAGGTTGGCATTTATTTGGATGACTCATGTACTTGAGGAAGCTCTGAAGGGTAGTCACTAACTGGCACAGTCACAAAGTCATACAATCTGATTTTAAACATAACCTTAACCGGTCCCTAATCTTAACCACACTGCTAACGTTATTCCTAACCCTAACCTTAAGACCAAAAAGCGAATTTGTGTTTTCATGAATTGTTATGATATATAGCCATTGACTTTGCAGCTGGCCCATCTAGTGGAAATCACTTTGCTCTGCCTCCAGGACAAGATTCATCCCAGTAACGACAACCTGCCAAGGGCATGCTACAGTATGTGTTTGGGTAGACTTCAAATAAGTGATAATGTCAGTGTGTTTCAGTCTTGAATGTAATGTGACATTATGTCTAGAATTAGTATCACAATTTCAGTAACATGAAGACGCTTGTTCCTACAGTGAAGTAAACATTTTGTTTACTTGGAACCTTTTAGTCCGTCTTGTCCACAGCTCCAACTCCGTGTGCACTGCAAGCTATCCTTATTTAGCTGGGTAAATGGAGGTGAATGAAGGTCACCACAAAATGGCTTCCACAGTACAGTGTGTTACTAGTTTCCTGTCCAAACTGGCCCTCCACATAAGTCAAACTGCCACTGCGTGGGAGAGGGAGGGAGAGAGAGGAAGAGATTGCTGTTGAACTAAGATGTATGTAAATACATATATTATTTATACAGGCATTAGGGAGTGCTATTGTTGTCTCGGCACACAGCTAGCTAGGCCCGGGCTGCGTATGACTGCATGCAGCCTTGGGGCCTTTGGCAGAACACTTTATCATGTTTTTAGCCCTCATGAATAATTAAAAAGTTAAATTACTTGCCATGTACAAAATTCATATGCTGGGGGGATGGTGGGAGGGAAAAGATACATGAAAATTAATTTTCTTTTCTCTGAGAGTGACGGGAAATCAATTAATCTTGATGTATTATTTCATGCAGGGCAGGGTAGGAGAGGCATGGGAGGGAATGGCTACAGCTGTTCTCGTTGGAGGGGCCATATATTATAGTTGCTGTGTTTGACAGCTTCTGACGGAAAGAGCTGAGGGATATCAGGCAAGTGAGGCAACCGGATTTTTTTGTTGAAGATTCAAACTGTTTCCAGGGACTGGTATAAACCATACTGTTAACGGAACAGGAAAACACTGTTGAGCGATTTATTTTTCCTCCCTCCGTCTCCCCCCAAAAACTGCCACTGCTTGTTGTCAAAATGTATGTTGTCCCCTCTTTGTGGAACATCTTGTTTGTTTGATTAACTAGTCATATGCTTCTGTCTGTCTGTCTGTCTGTAATTAATTTTGTTGTGGCCATTTTGGGGGAATTGAGATTTAGCACCCGTCAGATAAATGTGCCCAGGTAATATAACACTACTGGATAGAGTGACACAACTATTTACTGGCCACTTCAAAGGTCTATAACTTGCATTTCTCTCTCTCTCTCTCTCTCTCTCTCTCTCTCTCTCTCTCTCTCTCTCTCTCTCTCTCTCTCTCTCTCTCTCTCTCTCTCTCTCTCTCTCTTTCTATATGTGCACAGGGCTGTGCATAGAAAGCTGTGTAGGTAAATGATGACTCTTTCTGAGAGGGTTCTATTTAAGCACTGCACTAACCTTAATCAAACCAAAAAAATATATTAACAGAAATATACATTGGGAAAAGTATATACAGTAGGCTATATTACAGCATGTCCCTGTGCAATGCCATGTTGGTGTTAAATTACAGTTCCGTAAGAACTTTTCACAAAGTGCCGGACTGCTATTCCAAACTATTGGAAGTCAAACATGTCTCCCACTTACTGGGAGATGAATGGTTGTCCTGCCAGTAGCGGCTGCTGCTGAGTGACAAGTGAGATGTGTCGCTCGCTGGCTGGCTGGCTGGGAGAGAGGGAGAGAGAGAGAGAGAGAGAGAGATCCTCAGCAACTGACCATATGGTCCTGTAACTCAGAGTGTAGACGGAGAGAGAAAGACTCTCTATAGCTACCCAGCAAGTTGGCACTGGTGCCCCTCTGCCAAGGATAGGCCTGTGTTCCACTGCACTATAAATTACTTTCCATTTATGAACAGATTTCACTGGTCAACAAGACTGGTAATCAACAATCAGTTAACATCTGTTACTATCTATTAATAAACACTGTGGTTCAGATTTACTGCGTAGACAACGGCTTGTGCCGTTCGCTCCAAAACGTATGTATGCCGCTGACGAGGGGCAGCTTGGAACGGCCAGGCGGAGGCTGACACCATTTCTAAATGTGAGACAGATTAGAGAGCGGGAGACAACTGAATTAAAACGGCAAACGACCGCGGCCAGATGGAGCGCCATATAATAAATGGATGAAGTTGTAGAGGTGCCAGTTGTACAGACGCTGAGGGGGAATTGATTTGGGGGAGACAGCAGTAGCAGAGCAGATTAAAAGGTTATATTTACACTTAGCAGACTGAGAGTGGGTCTGTATAGGTCTCTGTGGCCTCCTGGTTGCTAGTCCATTCATTCACACATATGGAGTGGTTCTGTCCACAGTGTCGTTTAGAAGCTGTTTAGTGATTGGAGAGGGAAGTGAACATGGTTAGTGGGGTCTTGACATTGGAACTGTTGTTGTCAACACAGAGCTGGTTGTTCAATATTAACTGTGGCTTTCCTGTCAAAATGATACTTGACCTGCGCTGAGGTTAGATTTGGGGCGTAGCGTAAAGCCTAGTGTGTGTTTTAGCAGTAATATGCTCTATCATAGTAGGAAATAATGCTTATTTTGTTTTTGGTATTGCATTGGGTACACTAATGCTATAATGCAAATGTAACAGTATGATTTAATTGAGCCATATGTTAAAGAGCTTTATTTAGCTTAAAGTATGTAACTTGTTTTGTATTTTCTTCGGACTGTAAAAAAGAAGACTGGGAATCTTTCCCTAGGAATACTGCTCTGAAGACTGCTTTTACGTTACGGAAGTAGGAGCATATCTGTTTGTAGTAAATGGATGTGCAGCAGTAGGGGGAGGACGGAGTACATTTGTTTGGGTTAAAGACTGCATGTTAATGAAATAGATCATGAGCACTGCCATTATGATAATGGATCGCACAACTTCCCTCGTGGCATCATATTTTATTCATGACCTTTTGGGATCGCTCTGAGAGAAAAAAACGCTGTTCTCCTCTACGACCCCTTTCTAAAAACAGAACAGCCAGTATTTACTGAACTGAATGCAATTTATTCAGTTAGATCTGAAGAGGAGCCAGTTTGAGAGGGAGATTAGCTTAAGGTTAATGAACTCAAACGCTCTGGAGAGGAAAGGTTATCACTCTGTAATGTAGAGCCTTTTAATTCCCACTACTGTAGCAGTCCTGGCTGGCCTAATGTATTATTTTACATTCTGTTTTAGATTGCATAAAGTGGTACCTGCCATTTGTCTTATTAATTTAAAATGCCATTATTCAGACATATTTAAAAAATGTGGTATTAGGTCTTTGCTTGTCACAAGGTACGGCATGACTAGTATTCCCCAACCAAGGGACAATAACACAACTAATACTGAAATACTTTCATCTTATCTCACTGTGTGTAGGCTAGTCTTCTCTCTTGACATACATAGCCTGTTAACACATAATATACAATCATTTGTTTCTTTAATCTTTGTCTGTTTTTATCTTTATTTCGTTTGTCCTTTGAGGCATCGTTACTAGAATCTCCCATCTCATCATTCACCTAAAATCCATTTTTATTTTCTCCAAGAGATGTATTTTCTTCCTTGCGGTTACTTACCCTTCTCTGTACCTCTGGCCCAGATAGGAGAGGGCTAAACTGACAGGTGCTATTTGTTATGAGGACGAGACAGGGCCGAAACACACACTAGATTATAAAACGCAGAGACGTGCAGAGGTCAGATAAACAATTTGCCACCAAACTTGCCTACCCATAATGCTCTTTCCCCAAGTACACAGTCTGCTCAATATGGGGTGGGGGTGGGAGGAAGGAGAAAGGGAGGTAGGAATGGAGGGGGAGGAGGGAGGAGGAATAGGAGCACAAAGGAACAGTGAACCCCCCCACCTGGCTGATAGCAGTCAGCTTTGCATTTTTTCTCTCCTCTCCCCCTCTCCTCTCTCTGGGTTAATTCACTGGATGAAAAGCTGGCCTGTGTGATGTGTCATATATCACAGACAGGGCATCAGTAATCTTTGCTCAAGGGCACAGATAACAGACGGATAGACATGTGAATGAGATGGGAAAAAAAGCAACTCATTCTTTTCTACTACCACCACGGAGGAGATAAAGCAAGATTTATGACTCATCTCGGACCACAGAGCGGCTGCGGTGGCCATTTTTCACCGGCTCCCAAAATTGGTGCTGGAAAGCAATCTGCTTGTCTCTGTGTCCATCAAGTGCTGCGGGAGAAAATTGGGTCCTTCAGGCTTTTTACTCTGCAGTCAGCTATTTCCTTTTATAGCAGTTTTGTTTTTAATGGTATCCATAAATATATGTAGGGTTATAAGTACCTTTATCACCCAAGGTGCTGTGCGTGTCCATGTGTGCGATGTGGCCACTGCCAGCAATACTTTGGTGCCTGGCTTTTGAACTGAACCCTCGGTGATAAGCAAACAGACAGGCTGGAGTTTTAAGGATGGCTATAGTTGTTGAATGATTGACACTGATGACATGATATCACAGCCATCACTACCTTCTCGTTCACCTTGATTGACAGACATACAGTACCAGTCAAAAGTTTGGACATGCCTACTCATTCAAGAGTTTTTCTTTATTTTGACTATTTTCTACATTGTATAATAATAGTGAAGACATCAACACTATACAATTACACATATGGAATCATGTAGTAACCCTAAAAGTGTTAAACAAATCAAAATATATTTTAGATTCTTCAAAGTAGCCACCCTTTTCCTTGATGACAGCGTTGCACTCTCTTGACATTCTCTCAAACAGCTTCACCTGGAATGCTTTTCCAACAGTCTTGAAGGATTTCCCACATATGCTGATTGACTGCTTTTCCTTCACTCTGCGGTCCAACTCATCCCAAACCATCTCAATTGGATTGAGGTCGGGTGATTGTGGAGGCCAGGTCATCTGATGCAGCACTCCATCACTCTCCTTCTTGGTCAAATATCCCTTACACAGCCTGGAGGTGTGTTGGGTCATTGTCCTGTTGAAACACAAATGATAGTCCCACTAAGCGCCAACCAGATGGGATGGCGTATCGCTGCAGAATGCTGTGGTAGCCATGCTGGTTAAGTGTGCCTTGAATTCTAAATAAATCACCGACAGTGTCACCAGCAAAGCACCCCCACATCATCACACCTCCTCTTCCATGCTGATTCACATAGTCTCCTCTGAACAGTTGATGTTGAGATGTGTCTGTTACTTGAACTCTGTGAAGCATTTATTTGGGCTGCAATCTGAGGTACAGTTAACTCTAATGAACTTATCCTCTGCAGCAGAGGTAACTCTGGGTCTTCCTTTCCTGTGGCGGTCCTCATGAGAACCAGTTTCATCATAGCACTTGATGTTTTTTGCGACTGCACTTGAAGAAACTTTCAAAGTTCTTGAAATTTTCCAGATTGACTGACCATCATGTGTTAAAGTAACGATGGACTGTCATTTGTCTTTGCTTATTTTAGCTGTTCATGCCATAATATGGACTTGGTCTTTTACCAAATAGGGCTATCTTCTGTATACCACTCCTACCTTGTCACAACTGATTGGTTCAAATGCATTAAGAAGGAAAGAAATTCCACAAATTAACTTTTAGCAAGGCACACCTGTTCATTGAAATGCATTCCAGGTGACTACCCCACGAAGCTGGTTGAGAGAATGCCAAGAGTGATCAAGGAAAAGGGTGGCTACTTTGAAAAATCTCATATATAAAATGTATTTTCATTTGTTTAACACTTTTTTGGTTACTGCATGATTCCATATGTGTTATTTCATAGTTGTGATGTCTTCACTATCATTCTACAATGTAGAAAATAGTAAAAATAAAGAAAAACACTGGAATGAGTAGGCGTATCCAAACTTTTGACTGGTACTGTACATATTTGCTTTTATACCATAAAGTGAAGAAAATATACTTATTCTTGTGCAGTTTTAGCAGCAATAAAAGAAAGATATGACTAAAGCACATTGAAAGTTGTTTTTGTACATGGAGCCTATACAAGTGGGTGCTTCCCAAGTTAGAATTTTGTCAGTCACACATTCTGATTAAGGATAACTTTAGTACAGCGTGTACTTAATAATCCTAACTCCAAATTAATAACCCAGAGGATGTGGGCAGACACACAAGTCATTTAAAAAAAAAAAATCTTGATGAAATTCAGAAAAAATGTCACCCTGAAGAGTTGGAGCAAGCCTATTTGTATGCTCCTCTCCTCCACTCGATAGTCTCGGCTAAAGCTATGAGAACATGAACAAAATGATTGGTGGTGTCCCAAATGGCACTCTATTCCTTTTATAGGGCACTACCTTTGACCAGGGCCCATGGGGCTCTGGTAAAAAATAGTGCATTATATAGGGAATAGGGTGTCATTTGGAATGCACATATAATGCTCTTAAGTGTTCAATTTTAGAAGAATAGAGGATAATTGCGCACCAATACAGGGATAGTATATGCTCTGGAATCTTCTTGGCATCTTTTTAGTCATTCCATGTTTTCCACTTCATCCCCCCTGTAACTAAAGTATTACATATATTTAGCTCAACAATTACTCAACATATTAAAACAAGATATCAACATGACATCGAAATCCTGCACATTTAAAGTTACATTCCAACTCATCGCTCGTGGACATTTATTAACTGTTATTAACAATTTTATTTTATTATATACAGTATATATTATTTTTATTATTTACTCTTTTGTTTCCTAAACTCTATACTGTATAGTGTCTAAAATACAAATTGTCTGCACTATAAGTAACACAAATGAAGTCCTATGCATCATTATTCAGTATATTTGTCAGGGGTAGTGTGGAATGCCCTATTCCAGTGGTCACGCTGTGTGTGTATGGTATTGATAGCACAGGGAGCAAGCTGCAAGTCTCTACATGCCTGTTCTGTTCTGTTCTGTTCTGGATCAGGTTGCACTGGGGAGAAACATGTACATGTCTCCTATCCTCTGGGGCTTCCAGAGATCGCGCACACTCACACACACACACACACACACACACATGCTTCCAGAGAGCTGCCATATTGGAGGGGACAGAGGATTCAGCTTAAAGCAACAGGCTTGTTGACTCTGATATCCTATCTGATCCCATCACTTCTCCAGTTTACACTAGTGGCTGCCAACAGGGCTGATGGCAGCATATTAGCGTGGTTCTGTGCTAGCGGGAGGATCTTGCCCCCAGCAGGAGACTGAAATCTGGAGTCTGTGTTTGTGCCTGTTGAGGGTTGGCTGAGGGAGAGCATCTGTCTGTCTCAGACCTGGGTTCAAATACAATTTGAAATCTTTCAAATACTTTGAGTGTCTGCTCTAGCTTGGCCAGAGAGCCCGTTGGGTGGCGTTTGCAGTTTCGAGACTATTCTATTGGTCCATGAAACCAGGCAAGCTCAATCAAGCACAGATAAAGTATGATAGATACAAATTGTTTCAAATACTATTTGAACCCAGGTCTAGTTTTTTACATTTTAGTGATTTAGCAGACGCTCTTATCCAGAGTGACTCCTGTTAGGATTTACACACCCTCTCACACCACACCAGGCAGTGTAAACGAGAGGTGCGTCAAGGTGAGGGGGTGGGAGGGGGTGAGGAGGAGAGCGGGCGAGGGGGAGGGTGCGCCAGGTAGAATAAACAGATGTTCTGGCCTGGTAATGGAGAGAGGAAGTGAGGTGAAAAGAGGAGGACAGGACAGGCTGTGAGATGTAAAACATACACTTGTTGTGCACATTCGTCTCTCGCCTGCCGCTTGTCTCTCTCTCCGCCGCCCCCTAGAGCCCTGATGTACCTGCTGTCGCTGGCGAGGCTCCACTGCCAACACTGCCATCTGTTCAGACTAGCCCAAAGCGGAGGCAGAATGTGAATGTTAATGAATTAGAAAAATGAATTAGAAAAAAGAGGAGTGTTTGTCACTCAGCAACTATCATCCTTCAGATGAAAGGTTAGCTGTTAGCTGTTTAGCGTGGGTTGTAGCAATGCCTGCATTCAATCAGACCACTGGCCTGCTTCTGTCAGATAGAACACAGGGGCTGCCATTCAGATAATGAGAGGACAGATTGATTTGTGCAACTCATGGAAGACTTGATTGGGAGGAGAAAGTCATTTTCTTGGGTTTGCTGGGGGGGTAGGAGGGTTCAAGCCGTTTCAGGTAGGAGGGTTCAAACCGGTTGGGGTTGGAGGCTTGGTGTGAAATTAGGGGGAGGCTGGGTTGTGGCTGGGGATAGGCTGCGAATGGGACTGTGCAGCAGTCTCTCCATTATCTATGTATTTCCCTCTCTCTGTCTGAGTGCTCTGCTGTCACCCCAGTGAACAGGGTTCAACCTCCGTCTAGACTAGAGCAATAAACAAAACCAGTCTGCTCATCACACCATTATAACTGAGGGCTTAATGACGGTTCAACATCAACCCCTAAACTATGAGACTGCCTGTAACACTGGATCTGCACTATGTCATACCACTATACATATCACTGGTCATCACAGTGGCTTAAGTGCTGCCGTTGCACTTTTCACCCAGCTGCAGAGGAAACATGGTTTTGTTAGACTACAGTACAGTAGGATCTAAAGGAACTAGTATCCCCTTCCATGTTTCCCATGTGTCTTGTCTAATGTGGAGGCCTGGTAATTGTGTGAGTTCAGACCCAGGAGTAAGCCCCATCCCAGGGTCACAACCTTAAGATTACATCTACAGAAAGAGAGAGGGGCCTGCTGAAAATGTTCTTGAGAGCTGGAAAAGTAATTGCAAAGCTAAGGTTAGTAATGTTGCTGTATTAAATTGCCTGTCAGTGCTAAATGAAGTAGTGCTTCAGCTCTGCCCAAACCCATAGCTCCCTCGCTCTGCTCCTCTGCTGAGCCTCTCAGGGTTGTGTAAAGCGGTCATTTCCCCCCACCATATCATTCTATCATTTGGCTGAGTTTATGGTGTTGTTTTAGCAGATTTGAGTCTCATTACACCAACCTAGACCCTGTCTGATTTATATGGTTATTACAGGACCCTCTTCACTCTCACAATAGAAATGATGCATGAATCACATTACATTTATACTGTAAGACAAATGTTCATCTCTTCAGAGAGTGAGCGAGAGAGAGAGAGAGAGAGAGATGGTCTGCCTCCCAAATTGCACCATATTACCTATATAGTGCACTTCTTTTGACCAAAGCCCTACAAGGAGAAGGGTGCCATTTGAGACACAACCATGGTAGCTGGTTAAAGAGTCTCATTAACGTCTCGTTACTGGATAAGTGCCTCTCATTTTCTCCAGGAGACACACCAGCCCGGCCCAGACTAACTGATCTTTATACCTCTCTGAAGATTACAACCCCTCTCCTAGTCGCCTTGCCCCCCAACGTCTAGTGTGACTACGACGCAACCGACACAACCAACGCCGGTTACATTTATTTTTAATGTTGGCCACTCCGAGTCGTTGACCTTAAATTCTGGCTGAGTCCAACACCTGCTGACCCCCGGCCCTAAAACTGTCAGGGGGAGATATATATATATATATATATCTTATCTCTCTCTGTCTCTCTCTCTCTGTCTCTCTCTCTCTGTCTGTGTGTGTGTCATTCCATTCAAAGGGCTTTAATGGCATGGGAAACATGTTTACATTGCCAAAGCAAGTGAAATAGATAATTAACAAAAGTGGAATAAACAATAAAAAATGAACTCCCAAAGGATTAGAGACATTTCAACTGTCATGCTATTTCTATATATAGTGTTGTAACAATGTGCAAATAGTTCAAGTACAGTTAAATAGTTAAAGTCTCTCTCCCTCTCTCACACCAAACCCCCCTCCCTGGCGCACACCTAGTTTCAACACATACTGTATATCCACTGCCGTAATGTTCTCTGACCTTTTCCCTTTGAGAAACAGGGATAGATGTGGGGGGAGAAGAGAGGGAGAGGGAAAGGGAGGGGCGATAGAAGGAAATTGAGCTGTTTCACCGATTCCCCCGAGGAGTCTCCCGTTCGTTCTCCAGACCGTTTATTTGAAAGCTATCATTTTCTTAGAATTTATCACCGAAAATTGATCTGGTTGGATGACAGATGCTAAGGGCCTTTTTATTGACACGCTCATTGACAGTTCTCACTACATTCTGCATCTTATTGTCTGTGGCTGGCTAAATGACACCTTGGAAGAGAAGGTCGGGCTGTGAGAGTAGGTCGATGGGGCAGGCTGTATTGTTCTAGCAGGGCCGTATCGAGCCAGGTGTCACTACGCTGTGATGTAATGCATCAGAAGGAACATTTCTTATTGTTCAGTATAATTAAACCTTGTAGTGACTGACTGACTGGGGTATCAGACCGATAAAGACATCAGGGTGGAAGAGCAGACCTGGGCTGCGTCCCAAATGGCACCCTATTCACTTTATAGTGCACTAATTTTTTTACCGGGCCCATAGGGCTCTGGTCAAAAGTAGTGCACTATATAGGGAATATGGTGCCATTTGGAAGTAAACCCTGGATGGTTAATGGACGTAATGTGGAGGTATCTTTTCACTTTCTGGAAGCTCAATAGTTATTTTTCTTTCTTTGTGAGTGTTTTTTCTCTTGGCTCAGGAATGAAGATGGTGAAATGGCTTGTGCTACGTGCTGCCAAACTTTGCTGATGGTATCAGGCAGATTGAGATGAATTGTTGAATTAGTATTGACCCTCACTTGGATGTGAATGGAGAAGTTGAATGTAAATCTATCCGGGTGGAAACCATTACCATAACCCCACTCTGGAATAAAGCGTTCACTAATTTTACAGGCATGTCATTACTTGAACCATATAGGAATGTCCCTTCAGATACATTTAATATATATTATACCAAAGGAATGTCTAGATTAAATATTATACTAATATTGCTAATGATCATTTTAAGCCGTTTGGCATTGTATTAATTCCTCCATCATAATAATATTCACCACATCATCGATCCAGTATCAGTGATATTTTGAGTAGCTCCCCCTGTAGCCAGTTGCTAGTATAACAGGTGTGTTCAGTGTTGCCCCACTAGATCCCCCATTCTCACAGTGACATCTGAACCTGTCAAGAGACATATTAGGTGCCAGGATCCCACACCTGCTCAAGGGGGTGGAAGCATGGTGTGTTTGTGTGCGAGTGCACATTTTAGCTATAGGAGGGATGGGACCCTGCAACCGGACTCTCCAATCCCCATCCTGTTCCCACAGTGGACCTAAACCACCATTCTGCAGCCCCAGTGTCTCCGGTGGCTAACTCATGGCTCACTTGACCGTGCTTACAGGAAGCCCATTGTTGCAGGGGACAGAATTCAGGGGGAAAGTGGTGTAATCCTGGCTCTGTCCTGGATCAGTCAGGTTGGATTTCACACACAACCCCCTGATCAGGCTGCAGCACAGCCCTCAGCCAAGTTAGGCCCCGCAATACAACGCACCCACCGTTCCCTAGGAGACGAGGAATCACCTCCTCCCCACAGGAGCAGAGAAAGTAGTCCTAGCTGTGCTCCAAAACGGGAGAGAGATTTATGGCCATCCAATTGTAGCATAGGAGCTGGGTATTAAAATAATGAAGGGGGAGGAGTTATAATGCATATGTAACATGTTGTAATGTAATTGTCTTATGGTATTCTAATTAGATTGGTATTAGAACAATCTCTCTCCAATATTTTAGCAAAGTAATTTGACATCCTTTTATATAATAAAAAAACAAATTGCGTTTACTCACAAAATGTAAAGTACAAAAGATGGCACAGTCTCAACCCCTGTGTTATATCATGTTTATTGGTTCCCATCATGGCAGACAGAGGACGGTAGCTGCTGTTGTTACTGTGTGTCCCTGTAGAGGCTGCTGAGGTGTCTGCCTGACCACCAGGCCTACACACAGCATATGGCAGGGTATGACAGACTACACCCAACACCACACTAGAGACACAGCGCTGTCCCCCACCCTTTGGGCTTGTCAGGAGAAGTCATAGCCCACCAGAAGGAAATCTAAGACTACAGCAGATCAAACTGTATTTGGTAACGCTATGCTTTGTGTGTGCCTGCGTGCGTGCGTGCCTGCCTCGCACCACTCTGCCCAGGGGAGTCTTGCCTGGTGAGGTGTATTGTAGCTTGGCTAGTCACCCTCTGTGACAACATGGTAGCATGGTCCTTCCAAGGCTTACTTTACCTCCGAGCACTTTTCATTGCATACATGACAAATGATGTTATGTTTCTGCTTGCTTCAGATTGTTTTCACTCTTCAAATCATCTGTGAGGAGAGTTGCTCTAAAAAAAGAGAACACTTAATTTGTTTCTCTTCTCTCCTTTGGTGCAGTAGGTGGGTTTGAAAAAATGCAGTAAAGTCACATCCAATGCGCGTCATTTTGTCTTTCATCGAATTAGACAAACTCTAGCCCACGCCAATGACGTTGAAATAAATTGATGTAATGACAAGAATTCATGCCTCGCAACAGTGGAGAGGTGAAAATCCGCCCCTGCGATTTCTGGATTTGCACTTGGCATGGCATGTAATGTGATCTCAGACGTGTTAGGAGAAAAAAAAAGCCTTTTTTCCCTCCCTTCTTCCATTTGACCAACAGAGTTCCAGTTAGCAGGCTTAGACGCCCTGTAGTTATTTCACACAGAGAGAGAGGGCTGCCGGGGTTGCCGGTTCAACTCCCCTCCTATGCTATGGAGAGGAGATAATTGCTCCATGGCCAGAAGGCTTTGATTGGCTGGCTAGTTAGCCGTTGCGAGGGGGGCAGTGAGATGTGTGTCTCCGTGGACAAAATGGAGGTCTGCATCTAACATGCTATTGCGAGGAGAGGAAGTGGGCGGATGATTTCTCCTCAAGGTTTCACTCGTTTTCCTCCTGACCTCTTCTGACCTCTTACTGGGGTTACAGAGGCATGCAAGGTCATGCAACTTATTTAAAGTTACAGAACTATTGTTGGTAGAAAACAAAAAGTACTTAAAGTACAAATTTGACCACAAGCGTCCTGTGAGCCATCCTATACAAGAGTGGGATGATGATTTGACAGGAAGACTGAGAAAGGCTTCAAAGGTCCTATGTTCTTAGAAGTATTGTTTAGTCAATACATGTTTCTAGGCTGAAAGATGGCATCCACTGGTTTTAAAAAGTACCCAATTTTGCATACTCCTTTTATATTTTTGCTCAGTATAATTTACGGATAGCCAGGGGCACACTCCAACACTCAGACATAATTTACAAACGAAATGTGTGTTTAGTGAGTCCACCAGATCAGAGGCAACTTTTCTCTTGATAAGTGTGTGAATTGGACCATTTTCCTGTCCTGCTAAGCATAAAAGATATAACAAGTACTTTTGGGTGTCAGGGAAAATGTATGGAGTAAAAAGTACATTATTTTCTTCAGGAATGTAGTGGAATAAAAGTTGTGAAAAATATAAATAGTAAAGTACAGGTCCCCTCGTGTTGTACTTTATGTTGTACTGTGGGTTCAGAACTCAGTGCAAAAAAAATGGCCCAAAACTTGGCTTCATGTTCTCTCATACTTACATGCGTGAACAAAACTTTGATTACTTTTTAGGCACATCTTCACACCACTCACTCCTATGTCTGGCCCCAGTAGAAAAGAAGAAGAGTTGGTGTTGGTCTTTTTATCTTCCCCCAACACTCTCTGTCACATGGTTCCTATGTCCAGTGATAATAGCCAATGGCTTTGTTGGTTCCATTTGGCAATCAGATGAAGTTGGAACAATCCCCAAAATTGACGGTGTACAGTGTGGCAGTCATTTCAAACTAGTCGGAGGCTTATCAGTCTTGAACAACAGAAGCCCCATGGTAGTACATGAACACAGAACCCTTCATTTACTGCCATAATACCTCCTCTTGGTGTGCGTGTGTGATTTGGGCTTTTAGGAGGTGTTTTCCAGCGTTCGCATCTCCCCTCCTAGGATTCAGGCCTTTGAGAGGAGGAGGAGGGGGGACGTCCTTCCAAACACCCCAGGGGGTCTTGCTCTACAGCAGGCTAGAGGTTGGAGAATGAGCCTTGAAACATAATGCACTATCACACCTATCACACGCTTACATATAAACTCAGCAAAAAAAGAAACTGCCCTTTTTCAGGACCCTGTCTTTCAAAGATAATTTGTAAAAATCCAAATAATTTCACAGATCTTCATTGTAAAAGGTTTAAACACTGTTTCCCATGCTTGCTCAATGAACCATAAACAATTAATGAACATGCACCTGTGGAACGGTCGTTAAGACACTAACAGCTTGCAGACGGTAGGTAATTAAAGTCACAGTTATGAAAACGTAGGACACTAAAGAGGCCTTTCTACTGACTCTGAAAGACACCAAAAGAAAGATGCCCAGGGTCCCTGCTCATCTGCGTGAACGTGCCTTAGGCATGCTGCAAGGAGGCATGAGGACTGCAGATGTGGCCAGGGCAATAAATTGCAATGTCCGTACTGTGAGACGCCTAAGACTGCGCTACAGGGAGACAGGACGGACAGCTGATCTTCCTCGCAGTGGCAGACCACGTGTAACAACACCTGCACAGGATCGGTAATCCAAACATCACACCTGCGGGACAGGTACAGAATGGCAAAAACAACAGTTACACCAGAAACGCACAATCCCTCCATCAGTGCTCAGACTGTCCGCAATAGGCTGAGAGAGGCTGGCAGGTCCTTGTAAGGCAGGTCCTCACCAGACATCAACGGCAACAGCGTTACCTATGGGCACAAAACCCACCGTCGCTGGACCAGACAGGATTGGCAAAAAGTGCTCTTCACTGACGAGTCACGGTTTTGTCTCACCAGGGGAGATGGTCGGATTCGTGTTTATCGTCGAAGGAATGAGCGTTACACCGAGGTCTGTACTCTGGAGCGGGATCGATTTGGAGGTGGAGGGTCCGTCATGGTCTGGGGCCATACTGCTCATGCGTGATTTCCTGCAAGACAGGAATGTCTGTGTTCTGCCATGGCCAGCGAGGAACCCGGATCTCAATCCCATTGAGCACGTCTGGAACCTGTTGGATCGGAGGTTGAGGGCTAGGGCCATTCCCCCCCAGAAATGTCTGAGAACTTGCAGGTGCCTTGGTGGAAGAGTGGGGTAACATCTCACAGCAAGAACTAGCAAATCTGGTGCAGTCCATGAGGAGGAGATGCACTGCAGTACTTAATGCAGCTGGTGGCCACACCAGATACTGACTGTTACTTTTGATTTTGACCCCCCTTTTGTTCAGGGACACATTATTCCATTTCTGTTAGTCACATGTCTGTGGAACTTGTTCAGTTTATGTCTCAGTTGTTGAATCTTGTTATGTTCATACAAATATTTACACATGTTAAGTTTGCTGAAAATAAACGCAGTTGACAGTGAGAGGACGTTTCTGTTTTTGCTGAGTTTAGTAGCTATTAAACACACAAGCACTCACACAGGCTTCCATATTACCTCACACGTGGTTAACTGTATGTACTGATATCTTCTTTTTTTCTGACAATCTGAAATGCACCAGTGTCTTGTATCCCCCCACCACCTTCTCTCTCCTTCCCCATCTCTCTCTGTTCTGTGTGAAGAAACAATTTGGGGGGAGGGAGTAACACATAAGTTCACAGGGATGTTTGTTTGACAGGGATCCCTCTCAACAAACAACCATCACTGCATCAAGAGTTTCTCCTCTTTCTCCGGAGCCTTCCACTCCACTGCAAGTTTACATGACCCTTCCAATTCTCTCCTCTCCACACAAGCTGCTGGGCCCTGTTAGCCAGCTCCTGTTAGGGCATAACAAGGCAGCTTTGTTGCCTTGCTCTGGTGAGATGCTAAGTTCAGCCTAAGTGGCCTGTATAAATAGGTCTCTCTTTCTCTCTCTGTAACTGGCTTTGACTTTGGTGTGTCTATCTCTCATAGTGTACGTATTATGTGAAGGACATCACGACCTCAACTTAATTGACCAATTGTGGGCGCATGAAGCTATGTGTTTGTCAGCCAGACAAAAGAAGGATGCATATTTGTGGTGAGAGGTTCACTACTGTTTTTTTCACCATAAAATAAAATGCCACCAAGCTGAGGAAAAATAAGAGTTTCCTAAAAATATGTTCCTGGAATATTTTAGGTGTGTGAAACATCCTTAAGAATGTTTTTTCTTGAACATTTTAGGTGTGATTCGCATTCCAAGTTACTTCTCGTCTATCCACCTTCATGTCTGATAGCATTTCATTGTTAATGTGATGAATTGTTGTTCACTCGACTCACATTTCACTCTCACTTAGACTAAATGCAGTTTGGGATGTCTGAAACACTTCACAATGATATCTTACATGTTGGATGCGTCCATCATCTCCAGCCCAGTTCAAGAGAGAAATGCGAGTGGATTTATGAAAGAGACAAATTAACTTGATTTCAAACCACAAATCAAGTTTTGGTCTGTCAGAAACAGAGACAAGTGATGTACACATGACAAGCCGTCATACCCACGGCTGTCGTCCCAAACAAACATGTAGGCTAGTGTACTAGAAAACTCACAGCATTGCTTTCAGTTTCAGACCAGCCTAGTCTGGTCCTCTGCAGCTCAATTGTTAGAGCATGGTACCTGCAATGACAGGATAGTGGGTTTGATATAGATATATAGATACATCCTATGTGTTTTAATCAAATCAACTATATGCTCTGAGCTTGTCTGATGCTTTAAGCACACTGTTTGATGAAATAATTAAGACACACAAATATCTAGAGGGAGTCCGACCGCAATTGATTGGATTGTGCTCAGACTTGCTGCGCTGTGCGAAAAAAATCACAGCGATTGACTTTGTGACTAGCACTCCTTCCTCTCTCTCCTCAATGCTGCAGTGACCACCACAGAACATCAACAGTGTTTATTGCGCTGTTCATGTTGCTGAAGCTGCAACATAAATACAGCCATTTCTGACTGAGAAGTTCTGTTACTGAAGCCCCTCAATTGTTTAGGATAAGCCTATATATGTATTGAAATGTAGGCCTAAGTTATGGTATTAGGGAAAGTTGTACAACTGAATGCATTCAACAGAAATGTGTCTTCCGCATTTAACCCTGCCCCTTGGAATCGGAGAGGCTGCCATAGTGGACATTTGCATCCAGGGAACAGTGCCTTGCTCAGGGGCAGAACAACAGATTTTTACCTTTTACCTGCGATTTGATCCAGCAACCTTTCGGTTACTGGCCCAACGCTTTAACCACTAGGCTACCTGCCGCCCCACAACTGAACAGGATGCGCTCTTTGGCATATAGCTCGATGGCAGTTATACATTGCTGGATAAGCCTACGGGATAAGCCTACGGGATAAGCCTACGGGATAAGCCTACGGGATAAGCCTACGGGATAAGCCTACGGGATAAGCCTACGACATTACTTATTATTGTAATGATGATCATAATAGTAATAATAACAAGAAGGTGATCAAGAAAAAGGATGGTTATTATTATAAATATTATTTTTCAGACAATTTGGAAGAGTGTAAACAACACTAAATAAACGATAAGTAATACCAGAGAGGCTGTTCTAATGGAAAAAGTGTAAAGCCTTTATTACAACATATTACAGCTGAAATTGTTTAGCCAACATGTTGTGGTTGCGTGAGGCTTGGTGCTCACGGAATCAGTAGTCTACTAAACATACACTCAAACAGAGGCAGGATCTCTCTTATTTCTAGAGATAAATGTGGAGGATTTATAAAGCCAGGCTCATTTAAGTTAGGCTATTGATTATCGACCTAATTAAGTTGGAGTTTCCTCACTCCTCACCTTTCTTAGACAATTAAGGCAAGTGCTGTTTTTCTCGTCTCCTAACTCCACTGCTGCCTCCGCCACATTGTTCTCAACACCAATATCCTAGTTAACTTTGCTATTATGCACATAGCAACATGGTCTTGGCAAAGGGGCCAATTCAACAGCGCACAGATATTTCAGAAACGTGGATAGCGACCGCTATTCAACGCGGGAGAAAGCGCATTTGTTATAAAATAATATAATTTTTATTAATGTTGCATCAGTGTTCTTAGTATCATAACCATAAACAATTTCAGTAGCACATGTCTTAGTGATGGACTGTACCATCCCCACGGCCTCCACAATGGATTAGTCCACTCAGACAGGCGCGAATCAGACAGGTGTCTTGTACACCATGAACTTATTATTATTATTATTTGCTACTGCTCGACTAAAGAAATCTTAGTCGACCAACAGCCTATCGACCAAACAATCGACCAGTTGACTAAATAGGGTCAGCCCGAACAGGCAACCTATAGGCCCTAGTGCACTATGTAGAGAATAGGGTGTGATTTCGGGCACATACTCTCAACATCAGCACTTTGTTTAGCATCATAAAACGCTATGGCGTTTTGACTACAACTCCTGATTCATTTAGACTACACCATACAGTGTATTCGGAAAGTATTCAGACCCCTTGACTTTTTCCACATTTTGTTACGTTACAGCCTTATTCTAAAATTCTAAAATGATTCCCCCCAAAAATTCCCCTCATCAATCTACACACAATACTCCATAATGACGAAGCAAAAACAGGTTTGTAGAAATGTTTGCAAATGTATTAACAATAATAACTGAAACATTACATTTACATAAGTATTCAGACTCTTTACTCAGTACTTTGTTGAACCACCTTTGGCAGCGATTACAGCCTCGAGTCTTCTTGGGTGTGACGCTACAAGCTTGGCACACCTGTATTTGGGGAGTTTCTCCCATTATTCTCTGCAGATCCTCTCAAGCTCTGTCAGGATGGATGGGGAGCGTTGCTGCACTACTATTTTTAGGTCTCTCCAGAGATGCTTGATCGGGTTCAAGTCTGGGCTCTGGCTGGGCAACTCAAGGACATTCAGAGACTTGTCCTGAAGCCACTCCTGCGTTGACTTGGCTGTGTGCTTCGGGTGTTTGTCTTGTTGGAAGGTGAACCTTTAACCTCAGTCTGAGGTCCTGAGCGCTCTGGAGCAGGTTTTCGTCAATGATCTTTCTGTACTTTTCTCTGTTCATCTTTTCCTCGATCCTGACTAGTCTCCCAGTCTCTGCCGCTGAAAAACATTCCCACAGCATAATTCTGCCACCACCATGCTTCACCGTAGGGATGGTGCCAGGTTTTCTCCAGACGTGATGCTTGGCATTCAGGCCAAAGAGTTCAATCTTGGTTTCATCACACCACAGAATTTTGTTTCTCATGGTCTGAGTCCTTTAGGTCCTTTTGGCAAACTCCAAGAGGGCTGTCATGTGCCTTTTACTGATGAGTGGCTTCCATCTGGCCACTCTACCATAAAGGCCTGATTTGGTAGAGTGCTGGAGAGATGGTTGTCCTTCTGGTAGGTTCTCCCATCTCTGTCAGAGTGACCATCAGGTTCTTGGTCACATCCCTGACCAAGACCCTTCTCTCCCGATTGCTCAATTTGGCCTAGCGGCCAGCTCTAGGAAGGGTCTTGGTGGTTCCAAACTTTTTCCATTTAAGATTGATGGCCATTGTGTTCTTGGGGACCTTCAATGCTGCATAAATGTTTTGGTACCCTTCCCCATATCTGTGCCTTGACACAATCCTGTCTCGGAGCTCTACGGACAATTATTTCAACCTCATGGCTTGGTTTTTGCTCTGATATGCACTGTCAACTGTGGGAACTTATACAGACAGGTGTGTGCCTTTCCAAATCACGTCCAATCAATTGAATTTACCACAGGTGGACTCCAATCAAGTTGTAGAAACATCTCAAGGATGATCCATGGAAACAGGATGCACCTGAGCTCAAATTCGAGTCTCATACCAAAGTGTCTGAATACTTATGTAAATGTATTTCTGTTTAAATGTTTTATACATTTGCAAAAATGTATAAAAACCTGTTTTCGCTTTGTCATTATGGGGTATCGTGTGTAGATGATGAGGGAGAAAAATAATTTTATCAATTTTAGAATAAGGCTGTAATGTAACAAAATGTGGAAAAAGTCAAGGGGTCTGAATACTTTCCCGAATGCACTGTATATTCAGTCATAGGCCGCAACAGTGAAATATATAAACGCTGCAAAAAAAAGAAACGTCCTCTCACTGTCAACTTCGTTTATTTTCAGCAAACTTAACATGTGTAAATATTTGTATGACAAGACATAACAAGATTCAACAACTGATACATAAACTGAACAAGTTTCACAGACATGTGACTAACAGAAATTGAATAATGTGTCCCTGAACAAAGGGGGGATCAAAAGTAACAGTCAGTATCTGGTGTGGCCACCAGCTGCATTAAGTACTGCAGTGCATCTCCTCCTCATGGACTGCACCAGATTTGCCAGTTCTTGCTGTGAGATGTTACCCCACTCTTCCATCAAGGCACCTGCAAGTTCCCGGACATTTCTGGGGGGAATGGCCCTAGCCCTCACCCTCCGATCCAACAGGTCCCAGACGTGCTCAATGGGATTGAGATCCGGGCTCTTTGCTGGCCATGGCAGAACACTGACATTCCTGTCTTGCAGGAAATCACGCATAGAACAAGCAGTATGGCTGGTGGCATTGTCATGCTGGAGGGCCATGCCAGGATGAGCCTGCAGGAAGGGTACCACATGAGGGAGGAGGATGTCTTCCCCGTAAAGCACAGCGTTGAGATTGCCTGCAATGACAACAAGCTCAGTCCGATGATGCTGTGACACACCTCCAAAGACCATGACGGACCCTCCACCTCCAAATCAATCCCGCTCCAGAGTACAGGCCTCTGTGTAAAGCTCATTCCTTCGACGATAAACGCGAATCTGACCACCACCCCTGGTGAGACAAAACCGCGACTCGTCAGTGAAGAGCACTTTTTGCCAGTCCTGTCTGGTCCAGCGACGGTGGGTTTGTGCCAATAGTCGACGATGATGCCGGTGATGTCTGGTGAGGACCTGCCTTACAACAGGCCTACAAGCCCTCAGTCCAGCCTCTCTCAGCCTATTGCGGACATTCTGAGCACTGATGGAGGGATTGTAGGTTCCTGGTGTAACTCAGGCAGTTGGTGTTGCCATCCTGTACCTATCCTGTGCAGGTGTTGTTACACGTGGTCTGCCACTGCGAGGAAGATCAGCTGTCCGTCCTGTCTCCCTGTAGCGCTGTCTTAGGCATCTCACAGTACGGACATTGCAATTTATTGCCCTGGCCACATCTGCAGTCCTCATGCCTCCTTGCAGCATGCCTAAGGCACGTTCACTCAGATGAGCAGGGACTCTGGGCAGCTTTCTTTTGCTGTTTTTCAGAGTCAGTAGAAAGGCCTCTTTAGTGTCCTAAGTTTGGGAAACAGTGTTTAAACCCTTTACAATGAAGATCTGTGAAGTTATTTGGATTTTTACGAAATATCTTTGAAAGACAGGGTCTTGAAAAAGGGACGTTTCTTATTTTGCTGAGTTTAGTTGGGTAAATACTTTGGCTTTGAGTTGAAATAAACAAATCCCCAATGCCCTATCAATGTCTTTCCTGCTGGAGGGAGAATAACTCCTTTCACTTACCACCAGCACTGTTTATCATCAGATACATACTCCCTAGAAATAGGAAACCGGGGACAGGCTTAAAACCACTTCTAAGCCCTGCTTCCCCATAGACTTGTGTTTATGATAAAGGATAATGAATGGAAAGAGGATTTTATCAGTGGGAGAATCGGTTAGCTTGAATGATGCTCTTCTATACCACATGGCACAATCAAGGCCTATTTCAGAAGTATAGTTAGGGTTTGTAGAGTTTGTAGGGTTTGTTTTTTGTGGATAGTGGTTGAGGGATTTTTGTAGAATCAGTGGTGTACTGTACAATATGTACAGTGCGTTCGGAAAGTATTCAGACCCCTTTACCTTTTCCACATTTTGTTATGTTACAGCCTTATTCTAAATGGGATTAAATTAGTATTTACAGTATGTGTATCATCTAACCAATAGCATTGTTCATCAGGCAAACCAACTAGACCTTCCCTAAAAGTAGCTTACACACAGCCTCGACTATTCACCATCTCATCTCAAATGTTTGACATCCAGATCCTTTATCTCTGAGAATATGCACTACACGTCTGTCCACCATCGACAAGCCTGTGGTCTCCTTATCACTGCTACCCCCTGACAAGCCCCTGTCCTGTCTGGTCCATCTCCCATTCATCCCGTCTCCGTGCTTGTCCCAGTCTCTTACTGCTGCCCCTTGTCCCTCAGCCTCTGATCAGAGCTGACACTGAGTTGATTCAAATCAGGCTGCTCACTAGGCGCAGGGCGGACCGCCGCCTAGATTGGATCACAGAGAGGAGAGTTTTTCTAATGGGCAGACAAATGAACGTCCAAGGCCTCGCCTCTCTGCTATGATTCCCTCTACGACGTGGAGTACATGCTTCTCTAAGAGCAGTGAGAGAGGAGTTTGAGTTTGTAGGGACTGGGGAGTAGTTGGACGTTAGTGTGTTAACTCTCTCATTTCGTCTCATATTTGTTTGTGGTTCTGCAGAGAGTGAGACTGGGGAATAGTTGGACCTGGGCGATAGTGTGTTAACTAACTAACTCTCTCTCATTCATTCTCATATTTGTTTCTAATGGAGAAAACAATAATGGAAGGTTAATGGCTGATCAATAGTCAATACAAACACAGAGCAACTCTGGCTGGAAGATTAATTTGTTAGAGCTTCATTGGCAGAGAAAGAACCGACTTTCCAGTTTTGGGGATTTTATTTTGCCTTTGTGTGACGTCCCCTTCAAAAAAGGACTGCTTGCCCCTATTGAATATTAAAGCCTTGTTTACGGTCTGCTTAGGCGGCAGCACTTTTTCATTAGAATCTAATTGATGTTAGAATTTGTTGAAGTGCATTATCAATTTTTATCTGTTTGCTGTGGAAGGACTTTGATCAATGAAAATAGCTTTGCTTTGTTGAATGTATTGGACACTGGGAAGTAGTTTGCACATCGGCCACGTAATGTCCCTTTATGAGAAGCGAGCTGCACAATCAATAAAGCATTGAAATAAGAAGATGAAATTCATTTTTTAGATGATTACTTCTAAGTTCTATGGCTGAACTTTCCTTCCAGATTTGAAAACTTTTAGGGTTAGTTATCTTAAAAAAAATAAAAAAAAATAAAAAAAACAACGATCTCAAAGATTTCCCTCTCTCCTCAGCTTCAAGCTCATTAAAATTCCTCAGAAGTTTTTACATATCACCACATCAAATACACATAAATTATAAATGTCTCAAACAGCAGCAGCTAGTCTTGCACTAGTAGCCCCCGGGTTCCCTTAAAAACTGATTTGGTGTCTGTGAACTTTGTTGTTACACAGGCAGGGAAAATTGGAGTAATGTGCTGCTTGCTTTGTGTGATTCATCATTCACAACTCATAATGCAAAACGCTCACTAATCAACATCCCACCTTCATGTTTTACTTTGAGATTGTGTTTGTTGTTCAGTTAATGAATTTTCTAGCTACTGCAACTAGTTTAATATGCATGCCGGCGGGTGGGGAGTGACTTTGTCATCACTGGGGCTGTATTACAGATGTGCCCGCTAAGCAGCAAAGACATTATTCTTCCTTCAGAGATCACAGAGTTTTTATTCTAGACAGTTGGTTTTATTGACTGTGCAATAAGGACTTAAGGTCAGCTGAGTCCACATCTAATGGTTATTTTTGCTACAGTAATCACTTTCAGCGTCAGCAAAGCTAGAAGCCTAATTGGCTTCGATGTATTTTGGAGGTCTTGCTAACCAGAGTTGGCTGTCTGTCTTGTTCCTTGTTCTGGTGTGGGGATGATGATGTAGTGGGATGGAGTTGAGAGGGAGAAAGTTTTTTTACTCTCTGACTAGTGCATGAATTGGCTCTAGTACTATGTCATCATTATTTATTGAGAGAGAGAGAGGGCGCACTGTAGGAGAGAATAATATAACATACTGTAAAGGGTTAATTTCCAGGAAGCAATACATAGTAGATCTTCCAATAGCTTCCAAAAAAGTTGCTTTGATGGCACACAAATGACACACAGTTCTACTTAACTCATCTGACCATCCAAGTACACCTTACATAGACAAGGTAGTCCCAATGTTCCAAATGGTACATTTCTGACAATACAACAACCCACTGTTAAACTTAACTCCATTTTTGGAAAATTCTGAAAATTAGATTAGAACAGAAAATATGAACTAAAAACAACTAGTTGCCATTTCACAATGGGTATTAAAGCCCTAATGCTGCCGTTGCCCGATTCCATTGACGTTAACATTGTGAAACCTTACTGTGAAAGGAGAGTAATAATAAAAAGTGTTCTTTGTTTATCTTCGCCTGCCCACCACTCGTAATCTGAGGGACCACTGCTAGCCAGTGAGATGTGTTGTCGTAATAACAAATGACCACAGAAGCAGCAACCAGCGATGACCATGACGTCAGCTGACCAGCTCCCAAGACTTGGGGGGTTCTGCATGGGGTGAATGCAGAGGGGTTTGGTGGAGGCAGGGGTAAGCTGCTTTTATGTGGGGTGGGTGGAGAGGGGTTTGGGGGGGACGGAGAGGGCGGGGTGGAAGGGACAACAGGAGTTGGATTGAGAGGGGGTTTAGGGGGGGTGAGTAGCAGGACTTGTAGGAGGCAACAATAAATAGCTGGTGTGCGTTTATGCTTGTCAAGAGTTTTCGCTTAGGGGCCGGGCGTCATGCTGCGCCTGTTTTGCCTCGCCAAGATATGATTTATCCCCAGCCAGTCCAGCCGAGTCGCCGCAGCTGTTTGTACGACGGATAGTTTTACACTGGCTCATGTTAAATACGCTTAGCTCGCTGACAGCATCCATCTCGGAGAGGACAAAATAGCTACAGGACCAAGTGGCTTATCCTGATCCCCTGAACATGACGGAACAAAAGCTTTTGTCTCCAGGCTTTAGTCCCAGACCCTGCATGGTTCCCCAGGACAGCTAGCTCCATCCTGTCAGGGAACCAAGCGAAACCAAACATAAGGAGGACAGTGATGGTTATACTACCGTGTCAAGACATAGATGTAGAGAAAACAATAGTAGTCATGAAAATATGATGAATCACGTTCGGAGGAATAGTATTCTGAGTGTACTGTTACACAATGTACCGAAGGCCGAGAAACCACTTTACTTTAATACTCAGTACATCGTGACCCCAGGTTCCGATGCAGCTCTCTGCAGCCCTCTGCAGTTATGACCTTACAACTCACATCTCCCAGGAGTTTCAGTGTAAACATTGATTCCCAGGCTTTGAAGGGAAGCAGACGGCATATCGTGTCCTGGTGCCTGACTCACGTCTGTTCCAGCCATTCCCCTCCGCCCCCTTCGCCTTCATAACTCCTGACCAGCTGGAAACATCAAAAGGAATATGATTTATTAGAGCCACATCTCCCCGGACTTCAACAACCATCAACTTATTTATCCAAGTGAACATATTCCTGGTCGTATATCCCCATGTAGCCCCATGTATTCTGTATTATGCCCTTTCATGTTGGTCCATGGGGATGCATTTGAAGAGTGGTGAGACCAGTGAGACTAGAGACCATGTAAAGAGTTGGTCTCAAACAGATAATGTCTATCATCGAGGCTTTGGGTACCGTCCACTGCTTTGTACGCTTCTGAAGTTCCGGAGGCGTTGTGTAATTGATGTCTTACATCGGTGCTATGGTTCGTTTGGCCACTTTTGATGATGCGGGTGGTGGGCGGTGAGTTGAAGGGTTAGTTGGGGGTGGTTCAGGTCAGAGCAGGCGTCATTGACTCTTCTCCTGTTTTCCCCTTGAAGCTGCCCATCCTTTAGCCTTTCACAAATCCCTGAGTCCCTCTTGTCCCCCTCCACCCCTTCCTCCACCCCTTCCTCCTCTGAACCTCCCAAATTGAAAACATGTGGCGGGGCACGTCATTTGTAAAAGTGCGGTAGAAAGAGTGAAACAGGCCAATGGACGGCTCATCAGGAACACTCATTCAGGATGATGAATGTAGCCAAATACACATTTGTCTGTAAAACTTGCCGAGTGGATGAGCATCATTAGGCATGAGGAATAGGTGGAGCCTGCTGAGAAGTGAGTGCAGCAAACAGATGTTGGGGATTTTCACGGGCATCCTTCATCCAGAGGACTATCATTAATAACAACTTGAAGGTGATCCTCTCTGTGTTTCCCATTTAATAAGACCAAAAGTATGGGACGCTCAGGAAATTGCTGAATGAACTGATTCTTGCACGGGTTCTTAAGCAACGGGGCCCGGGAAGTGCATTGTCTGTTTTCTTTTATGAAATAAGAACTTGGCAACAAGACAATAGAGCAGGGATATGAGATATGAGCTGAGCTGTGTTCTCTGTGTTAGTCAGCCTGTTGTTATTCAGTCCTTAGAGAGCTTGGTTTCATCCGGAGTAAAATACCGTCTCTCGCCACTCTCTCACAGAGCTGATTTCTCACAGGATGCATTCTATTGACTATTAAGTGCTCAGATGGCACAACGTCATTGGTCTCTTCTTATATTTTAGCAAGATAGGAAAATGTTCATATTCATGTAATCTGTACAAATAAATTGTGTGACTGTAGCACTGTGTGTTGTTTAAGATGCAAAACTACACGTGCAGCCGGCCGTATATTGACATTTAAAGGGTCCTCGGCAGATGTCAAAGTGGATAATGTGATGCAAATGCATTTGACAACCAGACAAAATAGTGTTGGACAGTCTTTCGCCCAGCTGTAATGTGAGTTGTATCTGCCCTGTGTATTCGTCAAGGGGTTGAATAGCTGTATATCTCTGTAGGGTATGGGTGTGTTGGGTGTTGCTAGGTGAACTAGCCCAGTGTTAAAGCAGCCTGGCCCCGATGTAGAAGCCTCCATCTCAGTCAGACCTGTCTCATTTTATAAACAAGCCAAGACAGACAGGCTTTACTATGAATAATGTTGCAGCCCCATAGAATCCCACTGCCTATAAATCTTAATAGCGGCAGTGAGATTCCAATGGGCCCACGGTCCGCATCTCTTTACCTCCCCAGCACCACTCCAATCTTCAAAACCACCTCCCATGCGCTGGCTGCAATTTTCTTCCTCCCAGTAGAACCCAGTGTGAGTTGAATTTGCCTGCACTGCACCACAATTTACCTACAAACAGGATTACATGAATATAACCCGCGTGAATCAATAAAAACATGTCAGGAACGCTTAGCTTCCCACACTTTGCTAAATGCAATTTATCAGGGGAAAGGGACCGACGGTAACAAATGGAGTCTGATCATTTGCGTTGGACCTGTTGTCAAAGGCTTGAAGACTACATTTTTCATTTTGGGTTATTGTAAATTGTACTGCGTTGCATGGGACGTCAGAAGGGACCAGCGGCGTGTTTGTTGATTTGTATTTGGCCAGGGAAACCAGGGCTTTAGGAAGTAGGCTGTACAGGCAGGCGGGTAGGGCTACTTTACTTTCCCTTAAAATAATATTTTGTTGTTTACTCTACTTTAACATTAAAGCCTTTCAAGAGAACAGGGATATGTGTAGAGATATTGCTGTGTCGTTGTGGATGCACTCTTGCACTCGTTTAGTCCTATTGAATATGATGTGTAGGCTATTGAAATTAGAACATATTGGTATGCTACAATACTAGCATATTGGTATGCTAGTAAACCTCAGTTAGAAATTGCTATTCAGCCAGTACATGTTGAGAAAGTACTGTACTCAGCCTATGGTGCCATAATTGACCCTTTTTGTCTAAATGACGAGAGAACCCCATGCAAAGATCATGTTACCATTGTACATTTAAAGTCTGTGGCTTTGAATAAATGTTGAACTATCATTGTTTTTATATGCTGTTTTCTGGCTGCCTTGGGCACAAGATTGGGGACCGAGTGGCTCAGCGGTCTGAGCCACTGTACCGCAGTGCTAGAGGCGTCACTACAGACCCGGTTCGACCCCGGGCTGTATCACAACTGTTCGTGATCGGGAGTCCCATAGGGCGGCTCACAATTGGCCGAGCGTCGTTCGGGTTAGTGGAGGGTTTGGCCGGGGTAGGCCACCATTGTAAATAAGAATTTGTTCTTAACTGACTTGCCTAGTTAAATAAAAGTAAATATATATATATAATAATAATTTGATTGAAGTCATAAATGGCAGTCATGTTTGCACTAGCCCTGTTGTAAATTGGAAGGTCTTCTGAACATTAGTAATGTCAGTCACCCTGGTGGGTACGAGTGGTTTTCACATTAGACTTTTTCTCTCCATATTGTTAGACCTCAGGGATAAGTTAGGCCTTATAAGATATATTAAGTAGCTTCGAAGATATTGTTGGTATAGAACATGCTTTTACACAGCTCTCTTTAGAACACTTGGTGATTGCGTTACACATTTTTTGGTCTAACAGTAGCTTTGATATTTGGTAATGTCAGTGCACCAAGTGTTGCCTTTTTGGATGAAAAATGACCATTTTGTTCCTCCTGTGAATATTAAATAAGTGAATCAAGATTGTTAGAGATCGTCAAAATTCAGAACCAAATAATAACTTGACATTGAGATCTTTGTGCAACCTTTGAGTTTGGTATTGTAGGCTACACATATATTGAAGTCCAGATTGCAGACAAGCCCCCTAAATACAATCACTCCAGTTACTTTTGGGCCTTTGTTTATTAGCATTCTGTGCATGACTTTAACCAGAGTCAGCCTGCCTAGTGGTTTGAGATCAGATTATAAACACATATTGACACATGGAGAAACCTAGCCCTTTGATATGTCCATCTATGCCCCTGGGCTGAGGGCGATCAACATGAAACCCACTTTACAAATGATGGCTTCTTTGCACTCGTCATTGATCATTTGTGAATCCTTTGAAGTGCAATCATAGTGCTTGACAAGCTGTCTATTAGAAGATTTGTGAAGAAAAATAACCTAGCAGGGCTTGTCTAATAAATGCAGTACCTAAGACCTATTTAAAATGTTGATTTTATGAGCTTGTCTGATTTTTCTCCATGTACCTGCCATAAATTGCAGTAGTTAGGTACTTCATACGCCTTCTGGTAGGTACTTCATACTCCTTCTGAACCCCGCTGCTAAGGACTGTAGTACTTTAGTGTGGCCATACAGTACAGGTACAACTGCATCGGTTGTGTCATTCAAGGTGCTACGACCCCTTTAATGCTAATCACGCCTCTAAACTCAGTCACCAGCCTATTTCCCGGAGTTACCGCGGAAACTATTCTTCTCAACCCTCATTCCCAAGATAAATTAGCAGCGTATAAATAATGCAGTGAACCCTAATTCTCTTTGATTAGTGCCGAGTTAGATGATCGCCACCCATTGGAATTGGTCATCAGCATAAATAATGACTGAATGAACTGATAAAATGCAAACTTGCCGGCCATCATAAATCAAATGAAATCCACTTGCTGTGGAAGTCGGTGGAATTAGAAGTCCATGGTCCTATTAATTATGTTGCCTTGTGAAGGCGACAGTGTTATAAATCAGCTGTGAAAGGTACTCCAGCCAGCCAGCCAGCCAGCCAGCCGGCCCAGGAAGCACAGGGAGGGAGCCTGGCTCTGCCTGCTAATAGCTCTTTATAACGTTACCCCCCTAATTGTTTCTTAAACAACCCATCTCCAGTGTATATGGCTTGGGCTATAGGGCCTCTATAGATTTTTATAGTTATAGGACGGGTGTGGGAAATAGTATGAGTGTGTATACATTTATTACTTCGACCTAAGAAAGCGTTGTAGGCTTTTGTAGATGAGAAATCATGTGAGATGATAAACATATACTATCATAATCCATAATCTGTGTGTTGTCCCTCATCCTTTACTTGTGTCTTATTTGACCTTTGTGTAAGGTTATCCAACCTCAGTCCAGACTGTCTACCACCCCAGTAAGGTTGTCCAACCTCAGTCCAGACTGTCTACCACCCCAGTAAGGTTGTCCAACCTCAGTCCAGTCGGTCTACCACCCCAGTAAGGTTGTCCAACCTCAGTCCAGACGGTCTACCACCCCAGTAAGGTTGTCCAACCTCAGTCCAGTCGGTCTACCACCCCAGTAAGGTTGTCCAACCTCAGTCCAGACGGTCTACCACCCCAGTAAGGTTGTCCAACCTCAGTCCAGTCGGTCTACCACCCCAGTAAGGTTGTCCAACCTCAGTCCAGACGGTCTACCACCCCAGTAAGGTTGTCCAACCTCAGTCCAGACAGTCTACCACCCCAGTAAGGTTGTCCAACCTCAGTCCAGTCGGTTTACCACCCCAGTAAGGTTGTCCAACCTCAGTCCAGTCGGTCTACCACCCCAGTAAGGTTGTCCAACCTCAGTCCAGATGGTCTACCACCCCAGTAAGGTTGTCCAACCTCAGTCCAGTCGGTCTACCACCCCAGTAAGGTTGTCCAACCTCAGTCCAGTCTGTCTACCACCCCAATAAGGTTGTCCAACCTCAGTCCAGACCGTTTACCACCCCAGTAAGGTTGTCCAACCTCAGTCCAGACAGTCTACCACCTACTACCCCAGATCAGACGTGTTCTACTCATATAGCCTATCACATTTTCTTGTGAGAAGTGTAAGTGTTGGAATCATCCCCTAGGGAAAACACATGCATTGTCTTTAGAGTGTGTGTGATTGTGTGTGCGTGCGTGCGTGATTGTGTGTGCGTGTGTGATTGTGTGTGTTTTTTTACTATCCTTTTGGGGACCAGAAGTCCTGACAAGGATAGTAAATCAAGGAAAACATCTCGCCTGTCCCTACAAGGAAACATACTATTTTAGGCTTAGGGGTGAGGTTTAGGGTTAGAATTTGGGTTAGTGGTTTGGGGTTAAGGTTTGATTTTTTGGGGGGGGTCCCCATTAGCTGTTGAAGAAGAAGCAGCTATTCTTCCTGGGGTTCACACGAAACATGACATAATACAGAACACTAATGGACAGGAATGTACAATTATACATTTGAGGGCCAGGCGTGCTGCTCTGTTCTGAGCAGTGTATACATTTGAGGGCCAGGCGTGCTGCTCTGTTCTGAGCAGTGTATACATTTGAGGGCCAGGCGTGCTGCTCTGTTCTGAGCAGTGTATACATTTGAGGGCCAGGCATGCTGCTCTGTTCTGAGCAGTGTATACATTTGAGGGCCAGGCATGCTGCTCTGTTCTGAGCAGTGTATACATTTGAGGGCCAGGCATGCTGCTCTGTTCTGAGCAGTGTATACATTTGAGGGCCAGGCATGCTGCTCTGTTCTGAGCAGTGTATACATTTGAGGGCCAGGCATGCTGCTCTGTTCTGAGCAGTGTATACATTTGAGGGCCAGGCGTGCTGCTCTGTTCTGAGCAGTGTGTACATTTGAGGGCCAGGCGTGCTGCTCTGTTCTGAGCAGTGTATACATTTGAGGGCCAGGCGTGCTGCTCTGTTCTGGGCAGTGTATACATTTGAGGGCCAGGTGTGCTGCTCCGTTCTGGGAAGTGGGGTAGTGCAATTTCTTCAGATGAAAAAAATAACTTGGAAATTACGTCATTTCCTCAATCAAATCAAATTTTATTGGTCACATACATGTGATTAGCAGATGTTATTGTGGGTGTAGCAAAATGATTGTGCTTCTAGCTCCGACAGTGCAGTAATATCTAACCAGTAATATCTAAGAAATTACACAACATATACCCAATACTCACAAATCTAAGTAGGAATAAATTAAGACTATATACATATGGACGAGCAATGTCAGAGCGGAACGGACTAAGATACAGTAGAATAGTAAAGAAAAAAACAGTATATACATATGAGATGAGTAATGCAAGATATGTAAGCATTATTAAGTGAATTAGATA
This sequence comes from Salvelinus namaycush, assembly GCF_016432855.1. Taxonomy (NCBI): domain Eukaryota; kingdom Metazoa; phylum Chordata; class Actinopteri; order Salmoniformes; family Salmonidae; genus Salvelinus; species Salvelinus namaycush. The sequence continues at coordinate 55,308,467 of NC_052310.1, forward strand.
CCATACAATAGTATAGAAAACAGTATATAGACATGAGATGAGTAATCTCCTTCTGGATGATAGCGGGGTAAACAGGCATTGACTCGGGTGGTTGATGTCCTTGGTTATCTTTTTGGCCTTCCTGTGACATTGAGTGCTGTAGGTGTCCTGGAGGGTGGGTAGTTTGCCCCCGGTAATGTGCTGGGCAGACCGCACCACCCTCTGGAGAGCCTTGCGGTTGCAGGCGGTGCAGTTGCCGTACCAGGCAGTGTTACAGCCCGACAGGATGCTTTCAATTGTGCATCTGTAAAAATTTGTCAGGGTTTTAGGTGACACGCCACATTTCTTTAGCCTCCTGAGGTTGAAGAGGCTCTGTTGCGCCTTCTTCACCACACTGTCTGTGTGGGTGGTCCATTTCAGTTGCACAGGGCAGGTGTCAGACCCAGGGCCTCGAGCTTAATGATGAGTTTGGAGGGTACTATGGTGTTAAATCCTGAGCTAAAGTCAATAAACAGCATTCCTACATAGGTATTCCTCTTGTCCAAATGGGATAGGGCAGTGTACAGAGTGATGGCGATTGCATCGTCTGTGGATCTATTGGGGCGGTTCGCAAATTGAAGTGGGTCTAGGGTGGCAGGTAAGGTAGAGGTGATATGATCCTTGACTAGTCTCTCAAAGCACTTCGTGATGACGGAAGTGAGTGCTACGGGGTGATAGTCATTAAGTTCAGTTACCTTTGCCTTCTTGGGTTCATGAACAATGGTGGGCAACTTGAAGCATGTGGGGACAGCCGACTGGGTTAGGCAGAGATTGAATATGCCCGTAAACACACCAGCCAGCTGGTCTGCGCATGCTCTGAGGACGCGGCTAGGGATGCCATCTGGATCGGCAGCCTTGTGAGGGATAACACGTTTAAATATTTTACTCACGTCGGCCACGGAGAAGGAGAGCCCACAGTCCTTGGTAGCGGGCCGCGTTGGTGGCACTGTGTTGTCCTCAAAGCGTGCAAAGAATGTGTTTAGACCGTCCGGAAGCAAGACGTCGGTCTCGGCGACGTGGCTGGTTTGTCCAGAAACAAAGAACTTTCTTCTGAAACTCGTCAGTCTATTCTTGTTCTGGGAAATGAAGGCTATTCCATGCGAGCAATTGCCAAGAAACTGAAGATCTCATACAACGCTGTGTACTACTCCCTTCACAGAACAGAGCAAACTGGCTCTCACCAGAATAGAAAGAGGAGTGGGAGGCCCGTTGCACAACTGAGCAAAAGGACAAGTACATTAGAGTGTCTAGTTTGAGAAACAGACGCCTTACAAGTTCTCAACTGGCAGCTTCATTAAATAGTACCCGCAAAACACCAGTCTCAATATCAACAGTGAAGAGGCGACTCCGGGATGCTGGCCTAGGCAAAGTTCCTCTATCCGGTGTCTGTGTTATTTTGCCCATCTTAATCTTTTATTTTTATTGGCCAGTCTGGCCAATTTGGCTTTTTCTTTGCAACTCTGCCTTGAAGGCCAGCATCCCGGAGTCGCCTCTTCACTTTTGACGTTGAGACTGGTGTTTTGCGTGTACTATTTAATGAAGGTGCCAGTTGAGGACTTGTGAGGCATCTGTTTCTCAAACTAGACACTCTAATGTACTTGTCCTCTTGCTCAGTTATGCAACGGGCCTCCCACTCCTCTTTTTATTCTGGTTAGAGCGCAATTTCTCGCATGGAATAGCCTTCATTTCTCAGAACAAGAATAGACTGACGAGTTTCAGAAGAAAGTTCTGATGACGTAATGCTGATGCTCTAGATACTGAACTAGTCTAAAGAAGGCCAGTTTTATTGCTTCTTTAATCAGAACAACAGTTTTCAACTATGCTAACATAATTGCAAATGGGTTTTCTAATGATCAATTAGCCTTTTAAAATAATAAACTTGGATTAGCTAACACAACGTGCCATTGGAACACAGGAGGGATGGTTGCTGATAATGGGCCTCTGTACGCCTATGTAGATATTCCATAAACAAATCTCCCATTTCCAGCTACAAATGTAATTTACAACATTAACAATGTCTATTCTGTATTTCTGATCAATTTGATGTTATTTTAATGGACAAAAAATTTGCTTTTCTTTCAAAAACAAGGACATTTCTAAGTGACCCCAAACTTTTGAATGGTAGTGTACGTCTCGTGTCTGAGTCGTTGATATGTGACTCCACTTTATCTCTATACTGACATTTAGCTTGTTTGATTGCCTTGCGGAGTGAATAACTACACTGTTTATATTCTGCCATATTACCAGTCGCCTTGCCATTGTTAAATGCGGTGGTTCGTGCTTTCAGTTTTGCGCGAATGCTACCATCTATCCACGGTTTCTGGTTAGGGTAGGTTTTAATAGTCACAGTGGGTACTACATCTCCTATACACTTCCTTATGAACTCAGTCACCGTATCCGTGTATGCATCTAGATTATTTTCGCACGCTACCCGGAACATATCCCAGTCCACGTGATCAAAACAATCCTGAAGTGTGGAGTCCGATTGGTCAGACCAGCGTTGAATAGTATGAAGCACGGGAATTTCCTCTTTTGAGTTTCTGCCTATAGGAAGAGCAAGATGGCGTCATGGTCAGATTTGCCAAAAGGAGGGCGGGAGAGAGCCTTGTAAGCATCCCGGAAGTTTGAATAGCAATGGTCGAGAGTCTTAGTAGCGTGAGTAGGACAGTCAATATGTTGGTAGAATTTTGGCAGCCTAGTCCTCAGATTTGCTTAGTTAAAATCCTCAGCTATAATAAATGCAGCCTCAGGATATGTGGTTTCCAGTTTGCATAAAGTCCAGAGAAGTTCTTTGAGGGCTGTCGAGGTTTCGGCTTGAGGTGGAATGTAAACAGCTGTGGCGATGACTGAGGAGAATTCTCTTGGGAGATAATAGAGTCGGCATTTAATTGTGATGTATTCTAGGTAAGGGGGACAAAATTACCTGAGTTCCTGTATGTTCCGAGAATTACACCATGAGCCGTTAATCATGAAACACACCTCCCTGCCTTCTGCTTCCTGGAGAGATATTTATTATTGTCTGCGCGATGTACTGTTAATTCTGCTGGCTTTACTGACTCCGACAGAATATCCCGAGAGAGCCATGTTTCTGTAAAACAAAGTATGTTACAGGCCCCTGTGTCTCTCTGGAAAGAAATCCTTCCTCTAAGCTCATCAACTTTATTATCCAAAGACTGAACATTAGCGAGTAATATACTCGGAAGCGGTGGGAGGTGTGTGCGCCTCCTAAGTCGAACCAGCAGGCTGCCTCGAGTGCCTCTCCTCCGCCGCCGATGTTTTGGGTCGGCCTCTGGAATAAGTTAAATTGCTCTGGGGAGAGTGAACAAAGGATCGGCTCCAGGGAAGTCGTGTTCCTGGTCGTAATGCTGGAAGTTCTGGTGAGTTACCGCCGCTCTAATATCCAATAGTTCTTCCCGGCTGTATGTAATGACACAAAACATTTCCTGAGCTAATAATGTAAAAAATTGTACATAAAAAAAACTAAATACTTAAAGGTTTTCTAAGAGCTAGTCGGGATGCTGCCATCTCCGTCGGCGCCATCTTCAACATCAAAGTTTGTACTGACAGATGTAGCCAATTGAATAGCCTATCCTTATAGAATATGTATAAAATTCCTCCAATTGCGACGGTGAAACGTAAAAACTGCATCTACATGCCAATCATTTGATTGATTTCAATCAGTTTCATTGGAATATCCATTTAGATCTTCTAGAATGACTGTTTCATGAACAAATTAGAGCAGATGGTGTTCACAAACTATTAGCCTTTCTTGTATTTTGTTTCAATCAAAACATTTATTCTGCCTAGTGGCGCGATCTGTTGAGGTTTGGCGCATGATTATACTTATTTTTTCCCCGCTTCAGCTAATCATCCAAAAATGTCATTAGAAAGGAGGAGTTGTTTTTGGTGTCACAGTAACGTTAAATGCCTACTATGCTTTGGGATTATATTTGGTTATGTAACATGCAAATGAATCATTGTGATCTTGCGAGACATTGATTCAGCTTTGATCTAAAACATTGTATCAAAAACAATGCTTTTGGTTTTAGATATGTTCAGGACTAGTTTATTCCTAGCCACCCATTCTAAAACTGACTGAAACTCCTTGTTTAGGGTTGCAGTAATTTCACTAGCTGTAAGTGCTGACATTTATAGTGTTGAATCATCTGTGTACATAGACACACAGGCTTTGTTTAATGCTAATGGTAAACCATTAGTAAATATAGAGAACAGTAAAGTGCCTAGACAGGTCCCTTGTGGAATATCACACTTTACATGTTTTACATTACAGAAGCTTCCATTAAAGAAAACCCTCTGTGTTCTATTAAATAGAGAGCTCTCTATCCATGAAATGGCAGATGATGTAAAGCCAGATTTTTTTCAATAACAAATCATGGTCAATGATAGCAAAGGCTGCGCTGAAATCTAACAGTACAGCTCCCACAATCTTATTATCATACATTTCTTTCAGACAATCGTCATTTGTGTCAGTGCAGTACATGTTGAGTGTCCTTCCCTATACTGTAAGCGTTCTGAAAGTTAGTTGTTAAATTGGTCACAAAGAAATAGCATTGTATCTGGTCAAACACAATCTTTGCCATAAATTTTCTAAGAATTGTCAGCCAGCTGGTTGGTGGGCTGTTAGAGTCAGCAAAGGGAGCTTTTACCATTTTGGGTAGCTGAATAACTTTAGTTTCCCTCCAGGTCTGTGGACAAACACTTTTCTCCATGCTCAGATGTGGCAATATAGTCCACTACCATCCTCAGTAGCTTTCCATCTAGGTTGTCAATACCAGGTGGTTTCTCATTATTGATAGGCAGCAATTCTTTTTTCACCTCTCCCACACTAACTTTAAACATGTCTAAAAATGCTTTTCTTTCAATGCTTTTCTTTGACAAGCCCTGGCCTCACTAGAGAGCATTCCTCCACTATACTGTAGCCCCATCCATCACAGCCTGCTTATTAGGTTGTCCATAAGTGACTGGAGTCATTTCACAGAGGCTGCTATTAGAATAATTGCATTCTATGCAGTGCTGTGTTCTGCTAGATTTATTTGTTTTTACTACAGTGACTTCTTATGAGGTCAGATAGACTGGGGATGCAGCTTGTCTCCCGAGTGGCGCAGCTGTCTACGGCACTGCATCTCAGTGCTAGAGGTGTTACTACAGACCCTGGTTCGATTCCAATAAAAAAATACAATGATCTTGGAATGAGATGTTCGACCAGCAGGTGTCCACATACTTTTCTTATTTTTATTTTTATTTTTTCATTTAGCTCGGCAAGTCAGTTAAGAACAAATTCTTATTTTACAATGACGGCCTACCCCGGCCAAACCCTCTCCTAACCCGGATGACGCTGGGCAAATTGTGCACCGCCCTATGGGACTCCCAATCACGGCCAGTTGTGATACTGCCTGGAATCGAACCAGGGTGACTGTAGTGATGCCTCAAGCACTAAGATGCAGTGCCTTTGACTGCTGCGCCACTCGGGAGCCATAACAGCGTCCGCTCTTCTGTGAAGGCTTTCCACTAGATGTTGGAACATTGCTGTGGGGACTTGCTTCCATTCAGCCACAAGAGTATTAGTGAGGTTGGGCACAGATGTTGGGCGATAAGGCCTGGCTCGCAGTCGGCATTCCAATACATACCTAAGGTGTTAGATGGGGTTGAGGTCAGGGCTCTGTGCAGGCCAGGCAAGTTCTTCCACACCGATCTTGATAAACCACTTCTGTATAGACCTCACTTTGTACACAGGGGCATTGTCATGCTGAAAACAGGAAATGGCCTTCCCCAAACTGTTGCCACAAAGTTGGAAGCAAAGAATCGTTTAGAATGTCATTGCATGCTGTAGCGTTAAGATTTCCCTTCACTGGAACTACTTGGCCTAGCTCGAACCATGAAAAAAGCACCTGACCATTATTACTCCACCAAACTTTACAGTTGGCACTATGCATTCGGGCAGGTAGCGTTCTCCTGGCATCCGCCAAACCCAGATTTGTCCGTTGGACTGCCAGATGGTGAAGCGTGATTCATCACTCCAGAGAACGTGTTTCCACTGCTCCAGAGTTCAATGATGGTGAGCTTTACACTCCAGCTGACTTTTGACGTTGCGCATGATGATCTTAGGCTTGTGTGCGGCTGCTCGGACATGGAAACTAATTTCATGAAACTCCCGACGAACAGTTCTTCCAGAGGCAGTGTGGAACTCGGTAGTCAGTGTTGCACCCGGGGACAGACGATTTTTATGCGTTACGTGCTTCAGCACTCGCCGGCCTCGTTCTGTGAGCTTGTGTGGCCTGCCACTTTGCGGCTAAACCATTGTTGCTTCTAGACGTTTCCACTTCACAATAACAGCACTTAAAGTTGACCGGGGCAGCTCTAACAGGGCAGAAATTTGACGAACTGACTTGTTGGAAAGGTGGCATCCTATGACGGTGCCACATTGAAAGTCACTGAGCTCTTCGGTAAGGCCCTTCTATTGCCAATGTTTACTATGGAGATTGTTTGGCTGTGTGCTCAATTTTATACACCTGTCAACAATGCGTGTGGCTGAAATAGACGCATCCACTCATATGAATGGGTGTCCACATTCTTTTGTATATATAGTGTATGTCTGGCCACATATATTGATGGATTGGTTTAGGGCAGTGGTTCCCAAACGTTTTATATTCCTGTACACCTTCAAACATTCAACCTCCAGCTGTGTACCCCCTCTAGCACCAGGGTCAGCGCACTCTCAAATGTATTTGCCATCATTGTAAGCCTGCCACATACACACTATACAATACATTTATTAAACATAAGAATGAGTGTGAGTTTTTGTTACATCCCGGTTCATGGGAAGTGACGAAGAGCTCTTATAGGACCAGGGCACAAATAATAATATAATAAATAATCAATAATTTAGCTCTTTTTAACCATCTTACATATAGAACTTTTTGTTCATCAAAAATTGTTTATAACTCACCACAGGTTAATGAGAAGGGTGTGCTTGAAAGGATGCACATAACTCTGCCATGTTGGGTTGTATTGGAGAGTCTCAGTCTTAAATAATTTTCCACACACAGTCTGTGCCTGTATTTAGTTTTCATGCTAGTGAGGGCCGAGAATCCACTCTCACATAGGTACGTGTTTGCAAAGGGAATTAGTGTCTTAACAGCACGATTTGCCAAGGCAGGATACTCTGAGCGCAGCCCAATCCAGAAATCTGCCAGTGGCTTCTGATTAAATTCAATTTTCACAGAACTGCTTGTTGCAATTTCGATGAGGCTCTCTTGTTCAGATATCGGTAAGTGGACTGGAGGCAGGGCATGAAAGGGATAACTGTCACGGGAATTATGTTCTCAGTGTTCATAACCCCAATTCAATTAACTACTCAGTCTGCGACCCAGAATTTGTAAGATACTGGTTGAAATGAAACAGACGGAGGCCCGAGCTATGATAGTCAAAATGTCTATTCACGGGCGCGCTAGTTAGTTGTACAAAACCATTCATTTTATACTAGCTCCTTACGCACATACTCTTGCACACAAACAGAATTCATACCCATATACATTTGCACACAAACAGTAGGTATCCTACGCACATACTTTCACACACAAACATTAGGTATCCTACGCACACACTGTCCCACTACCCAGCCGACAAAGATTAGGGACCGTGAGAAGCACTCCCTGTCCTTTCCCAAATCTCTCAGTGGCCCCTAGCCAAGGTCGGCACCGAATCTTGCTCAGACAGTCTGTGTTTAAGATACTTTAGAGACATATTGTACAGATATATTGTTTTACCCTAATTCTGACTAAAACTACACACATCATTTATTATAATTTTACTGACTAAGACTACACACATCATTAATAATAATTTGATGATTCTAATGAATTTCACTGATGATTCTAATCAATTACATACAATTATATAGTTTCGGGGTTTAATATTCTAATCATTCATTTAAACATATAAATTCCATCCACAATAACGAATCCAGTTGTTTGTGTCATCTGTTTCGGGAAAGTACCTGCGTAATTGCGCACCCAACTCACTCAGGTGCTTTGCTATATCATATTTGACATTGTTCGTAATGCAGACAGATAAGAGCTTCAACGTCTTAATCATAGCCTCAATTTTGTCCCGCACATTAAATATAGTTGAGGAGAGTCCCTCTAATCCTAGATTCAGATCATTCAGGCGAGAAAAAACATCACCCAGATAGGCCAGTCGTGTGAGAAACTCATCATCATGCAAGCGGTCAGACAAGTGAAAATTATGGTCAGTAAAGAAAACTTTAAGCTTGTCTCTCAATTTTAAAAAACGGGTCAATACTTTGCCCCTTGATAACCAGCGCACTTCTTTATTTTGTAAAAGCTTTACATGGTCGCTGCCCACATCATTGCATAGTGCAGAAAATACACGAGAGTTCAGGAGCCTTACTTTAACAAAGTTAACCATTTTCACTGTAATGTCCAAAACGTCTTTCAAGCTGTCAGGCATTCCCTTGGCAGCAAGAGCCTGTTGGTGGATGCTGCAATGTACCCAAGTGACAACTGCTTGCATGCAACTGCTTACATGCGGGTTACCACTCCACTATGTCTCCCTGTCATGGCTTTTACGCCATCAGTACAGATACCAACATGAGCAGGAGGTACGTTTGGCTACATACGGACCGTTAGTGGAATTCCCGCGAGAATGTAATGGTTAATGTGATTGGATGTTAAATATTTGACTAGGCTACCTGTATTTGACATTGTGTTGTTATTTCGCTGAACACTAGATGGTTTAATTTTTTTCTTGGCAGTGGAACGAGGCTATTCAGGCAAAAAAAAGAAACTCACCCAAATGTATAGCCCCGTTGGAAAATGTAAATGGACTGTTTGAAAATGTGGCATACCCCCAACTGCATTGCACGTACCCCTGGAAATACCTGGTTTAGGGTAAGGTGTTGGAACAGAATGTATGATGCCATGGAGAATACAAGGATATTAGTTATTAAGAGCAACCACAGTAATATTGTACTGTACACAATTATGCACGTTTGCTTTTCTGATTCATCAGGTGAACAAAAAATACATATCCCTATATTTTTTATTTTACCCATTTTGGGGTTTTAGTTGCCAGGGTAAATAGTCTGTTCTAAACAACATAGTGCCTGCCGTTCCAGGCAGGTCTATTTGGAGAGTTGAGGGAGTAGATAATGGTGTTATTTGGTTCTAAATCACTGGCACTAGTTGTGATGGGTCTGTAACCCGTGTGCCTTTGTGAACCCATATATATTGTGAACCGACCTAATAATGTCCGTTATCAGAGAGTTCAGAGGTTCTAGGTGGTCCAATCATCTTATTATCCTGGACATTCACCTGGTTTCTTTACATCAAGAGGGAATTAGTTCTAGAATTGGTGACACTCAATGGCTGTGGAGTCTCTCTTCTCTCTCGGTTGCCTCTCTCTCTCAGTTCTCTCTCTCTCAGTTCTCTCGGTTCTCTCTCGGTTCTCTCTCGGTTCTCTCTCGGTTCTCTCTCTCTCTCTCTCTCGGTTGTTTCTCTCTCTCCCTCTCCGTTCTCTCTCTCTCTCTCTCTCCGTTCTCTCTCTCTCTCTCTCTCTCTCTCTCTCTCTCTCTCTCTCTCTCTCTCTCTCTCTCTCTCTCTCTCTCTCTCTCTCTCTCTCTCTCTCTCTCTCTCTCTCTCTCTCTCCATCTATTCTATTACATCCACCTCTATATTTTTTGCACATATACTTGTGTGTGTGGCAAAGTCCCTCAGAAACCATTTAGTCTGTAGAAATTGAGCCCAGGCCTCAGGTGTCTGTGTCAGGGTGATGAATCACATGGAACACATATTAAAGCCTCCACGTGTGAGAGGGACCAATGTTGTGTTGCACCCATTCCCTTCCCCTGTCTGTTTGCTAACTCTCTCTCTCTCCCCCTCTCTCTTGCTCCTTCTCCCCCTCTCTCTCTCCCGCTCCCTCTCTATATCCCGCCCTTCCTCCCTCCCGCCCTCCCCTCTCTCTTTCTCTCTCTACCAAAAATGAGATCTTCCTCTAGAATAAGAGAGAGAATTATAAATATGTCTGTGTGTTCGGCACATAAAGGCCGTCCTGTCCCGGTGAAATTGATTTATTGGATTCCCTGACATTTTAGTTGTGGTCGTTATGTTATATTTATGGGGAAATTGCTGCAGCCTCTCACTATGCTCTCCTAATTTATTTTCCATACTTATATGGCCGGTTGTGCTCAGAGGGCCTTAACGGCAGCTGCTATTGAAAAGACCAAGTACATATCGATCCACATTTACATGTTTAATGCTGAGACAGTGGTTTATTTGAATATGTTCCATGAAGGAAGCTTGAATATGGCCCTTTTTAAAGAGTGGTCAAAAGTACAGACTGTACACAGTAAAAGACAGTAGTTCCAATATCCTCACGGAAGACAGTCTGTCATCAGCTGTCTTCCAAACTATGTAGGCCGTCTCGTCTTGTGTTTCGTATTTTAAGAATAGCTGAGTCTATTTGGTAAACTGGGGGTTAATTTTTTTTATAAATCCTGGGTTACTTTGACTGTGGGTTCATGGCATGAAAGCCATTGTATTGAGAAGCCTTGTTGCCCAACAGCAAGGGGTGCTGATGTTACAGCATCATAAAACAATATATCTTACAAGCAGTTGCATTGCTTGTATTGTTGCATTTTAGAGCTATGATTGCTTAAGACACCATACCGTAGGTAGCTATTTGGTGTTTTACCCGTTTCATTGCAATGCTTTTGAAAGGTCTAGGGGGGAAAAGTAGTAAAAAGTCAAATAGACATATTTTTGTCTCTCTATTATCTTTTAGGGAATTACTCCCTGTTCAGGTTGTTCTTCATAAAGATTCACAGTTCTCCGACATAATTAAGTAATAAAAACAATGAAATGAAATTACTTAAACTTTTGATGCATTAAATAGAGACTGGAGAGATCATCATTCCTCAGCATAAATATTTGAGTAATTAACGACTGGGAGATGAAACGGTTACGAGCTGCTTCTTATTAAATTATAACCTCTTCGCTATCGTAAAAAAAATTCAGCCCAATAATTTGATGATATATGCTTATGTGGCTGTGAGCATCACCTACCATGAAATGTAGTGTTTCCAGGATATTTAACATTAAGACACAGTTAAAATTAATTCTATGTGCACTTTCTGGAGAAAAGAAAGCTGCCAACTAATGTCAATAAATCGTGTCAGCCCCAGGATGGGGAGAGCAGTAAATCTGTTGCACGGTGCAGCCCCTGACGCATCTGTCGGGGTGGGGGCGGATGGTGGTGGTGGGGGGGGGGCGGATGGCGGTGTGAAGGATGGAGGAGGAGGGAGGGGGGAAGATGGATTTGTGGGCGAGGGCAGGAGAAAGGGCGATTTGAAACCTTAGACACTGATTGGTGGAGTTGATGGTGAGGGCTGTGGGTGTCCTTGCGGTGACATTCAGCCTAGCTGGTATTTGTTTGGCTCTAAATAATAGTGGGGACAGGGCTGGAGACTGATGGCCACTGGGTTAGCTGACATTGCAGCCTGTGCCAAGGTGAGTGACTCCAGGACACTTGCTTTCTCTCGCTCACTCTCTCCATCTTTCTCGCTCTCTTTCTCTCCCTCTCTCGCTTTCTCTCTCTCCCCTCTCTCTTTCTCTTTCTCCCCTCTCTCTCTCTCTCTTTCTCCCCTCTCTCTCATCTCTCCCTCCCTTTCACCCCCTTTGTCTCCTCCATCTCTCCATCGCTCCGTCTTGGGCCTGTCAATACACATCCACTTGTCTGATGGGCTCTTCTCAGGAGCTTACAGCTGACAAGCTGGTGTCTTTATTTCCAGCAGCAATCCTTTTAGAGTCCAGACTTATCCCTCTGACAGCACAGCACAGCCGCCCGAGTCTATGTCCCAAATGGCACCCTATTCCCTATATAGTGCACTACCCATAGTAGTGCCTCCGGTCAAAAGTACCCTTACAGAAAAACCATATGATTTCATATGAAATTTTGCATGAAAATAAAGTGTTTTTGGAGCATTTCACATGTGTAGTTTCATCTTGTCACGTGTTGCTTTACATGTTGTCACATTAACTTCACATAAGATCACTTGAACCATGTTTTTGGAACACTTCACATGTTCTTCCGTAAGGGTAGTGCACTATATAGGGAATACGCTGTCATTTGGGACACATCCTGAGCTTCAGCCTCAGCAGCACTGTGTCCACTCTTCTCCTTCCCCTCTCCGCCTTCACACGACTCAGTATCACAGGGAGAAAGGGACAGGGGGACAGAGAGAGAGGGAAGGGAGTGAGAGAGAGAGTGGGAGAAAAACGAGGGAGGGAGGTAGGGAGGGAGACAGAGACAGGAAGTGTCCTGGAGCCACTTACCTTTAAAACATGGATTTTTATCAATTTAGTAGCCATTTTATTATTTAAAGTGTACCAGATAGTGCCCATATTGTTGCCACATAATGTCTCTGTAAATACCACCTGAAAACCTGGTTTGTAAAATACAGCACTACCATTAAAATGAAGACGATATGTGTATCCTCACTCTGGGCTTGAGGGGAGTTGACTTGCTTAAAGGTGCAATCAGCTGTAGCTACATCCTTTTTTATAAATGAATGATATGTACCTATTGATTCTTGAAGAAAATAAACAAAGTAAATCAACACTATATGGCCTCAAAACATGGTTCAAACTATAACTTTGATGTCATGGATGGTCAGTCCTTGCATCCCTCTGTCTACAACTTTGAGAGTGGCTACATTTCTCCAACCATAGCCCTCAGCTTTTTACTGAAGCAGGGAGAACACTTTGTTATTGTTTTCTATTGCTGATTACTGCTTTAAACATGATGTGTGTGTGTGTTTTCCTGTAGTGGAGTAGTGTACGTGTGAGCACTTTTCCAGCTCATAGCAGATAATGTGCCGTTGATTACTTGTGAGGCCACAGTGATTATGGTGTAAGGGTTGGTCATGGGTTATAGCTTCTGTAATTACCTCTTCACTGTAAGTGATTTATTAACACCAGTTGTTGATGATGCCTCGGTGTCTCTAAAAACGTGACTAAGGCATTGTTCAAAATGGCACCCTATTCCCTATGTAGTGCACTACTTTTGACCAGGGCCCATAGTGACGTTGGGACGCACACTAATTGTAGGGAAAGAAAATAGCCAGCCTGTTTTACAGCTGTGTGACTTCTAATTCGGGAAGACTCTGGTGACACTCTGATAGATTTACAGCAGTCAGGGGTAATTTACAGCACTCAGGGATTACTAGGGATGACCAGATGGAATGTGGAACCCCGTAGCCCGACACTGTACAGTACAGTAGACAGATCAGGAACTGAAATATTGTGGTTCAGATAAGAATATTCAAAATAGCTACCCTGGCCGAAGGGTGTGTTTCCGACACAAGTCGGCCCCAAAAAATACACGCCTGCACAGACGCACGCACACACACACAAACACACACACAGCTGTTTCCTTGAACCAAGGTCGGATGTTACCTCATTATTCTCTGTAAAACACCATCTGCAGGGGTATGCAAGAAGATCTGTAAGAGATAATGATGGTGATGATGGTCAGGGCCAAGCTGTATTCATAAAGCTTCCCAGATTAGGAGTGCTGATCTAGGATCAGGTCCACCCCAGTCCATTAGGATCTAAAAGGTTAAACTCATCCTAGATCACTTCTCCTACTCTGAGTCATTTTAGGAATATAGGCCCTGGGCTAGGGCTGATGCGTTGACCGTATTACCGCCACACCGACGGTCATGAATTATGACCGCAGTAAAATTCTACGTGGCCGTTGAGTCATGGTAATCTCCTTTTATGCACTCTGGACATGTGTTAGTAGTACCCAACCCGGTAACGACCATCAGGTCACTAATGACCTGGTACTCTATTGTCCCTCCCTCTATTGTCCCTCATCAATGCAAATGTGATCGAAAATCACATCAAACACTTCATCAAAACAGTATGTGCTTTTAAAACTCACCTCACTGTGATTGATCAATTTGAAGATAGATTGTCAACAGGTTGAACTGAGTGGAAAACATGGTCGTTGTGGATGTTGTTTCAAAGCCTAACAACGAAATGGACAGTGCTTTCACCAATACGCATCAATACATTATGCATACACATACGTCTATATATGAGCGCAAGCCCCCCCCCCCAAAAATAACATGAATTAAAATAATGATTGTGCCACTATACAATACATAGCTTACTGCATATTAAGCATGGCAGAAAAACATTTTTTTAAATGATTTAAGATATTTGGTACATAATGGTCTAGCCTAAATTAAATAAATTCAGAGTTGGCCTACTATTATAGCGAATTTGTATTTGATTTTGAATAGCCTAGTAAATGGGCATTCTTTATATTTTCACAATTAATAAGCTGACCTCATTACCTTTTAGATACAGAATATCTCACCACTGTGTGCTTCCATCTGCTCCTCTCTCTAATTCATTCCTTTCTCCAGCGCGCAGAGAGAGAGGCTGTCAACAGTTTAATGAAGTATGTTTTGTTGTGAAAACATGTTACTATTGATGTTCCCAAACAGATTTCACTTGATTTCCCAAATTAAGCACTGGGTAGCTTCAGGAATATGGTTGGAGAGCCCATGGTACAGAGTTTGTCACCTGTCATGCAGAGAGAGGCTGCATGCTCCCCAAACAGTGGTTGATGCTTGGAGTGAAATAACCGGAGTAGCCTACCTGACATGAGTGAAAAACAAACCGGAGGGAAAGTGGCCTCCATGCCCTATTCAAGTACATACAGATGACATTTCTCTTGTCTCCTGTCCCTGTTCTTCTCTATTTGATAATGGGCCATTGTAAATCAAAACAAATGTCTCATATTAGTAAAGACAAGATTAATTGAGAATAGTCTGATGGGTGAAAATATGATCTCTTGATTCGAGAACAGCTGTGCAGCCTGAGGCAAGCTTTTTTTGCTACTTTCTCAAATCATCCATAGCCGATAGTCGCATCATGCAGCCATATATGTTTTGATTTGTAAGACATACTAAGGTTTGTATCATTCACAACTAAAGTTGCCAAATAACTCTAAATCTAGCATATAGCACCTGTTTCAAATTATCACTTTTAAGCTCAACATGCCACTTCATATGCACACTCGCTCCATAATGGAAAAATCCTTTCTATTTTATTCAGCCAAGTTCAAATATATTCTTCTTACAATAAAATCATATAATATGTCCTACCGTGTGGCGCAGTGGTCTAAGGCACTGCATCGCAGTGCTAGCTGTACCACTAGAGATTCTGGGTTCGAGTCCAGACTCTGTCACAGCCGGCTGCGACCGGGAGATGCGCGGCGCACTCTTCTCTCTGTATAATCAACCATGTTGCTGTTGCTGCGGGTGATTCCCCGATCCACCTTTATGCAGACGACACCATTCTGTATACATCTGGCCCTTCTTTGGACACTGTGTTAACAAACCTCCAAATGAGCTTCAACGCCATACAACACTCCTTCCCTGGCCTCCAACTGCTCTTAAATGCTAGTAAAACGAAATGCATGCTCTTCAACCGATCGCTGCCCGCACCCTCCCGCCCGACTAGCATCACTACTCTGGACGGTTCTGACTTAGAATATGTGGACAACTATAAATACCTAGGTGTCTGGCTAGACTGTAAACTCTCCTTCCACACTCACATTAAGCATCTCCAATCCAAAGTTAAATCTAGAATCGGCTTCCTATTTCGCAACAAAGCCTCCTTCACTCATGCTGCCAAACATACCCTCGTAAAACTGACTATCCTACCAATCCTCGACTTCGGCGATGTCATTTACAAAATAGCCTCCAACACTCTACTCAGCAAATTGGATGCAGTTTATCACAGTGCCATCCGTTTTGTCACCAAAGCCCCATATACTACCCACCACTGCGACCTGTATGCTCGCTACAAATTTGTCGCCAAACCCACAGGCTCCAGGTCATCTATAAGTCTATGCTAGGTAAAGCTCCTCCTTATCTCAGCTCACAGGTCACCAAAGCAACACCCACCCGTAGCACGCTCTCCAGCAGGTATATTTCACTGGTCATCCCCAAAGCCCACACCTCCTTTGGCCGCCTTTCCTTCCAGTTCTCTGCTGCCAATGTCTGGAACGAATTGCAAAAATCACTGAAGTTGGAGACTTATATCTCCCTCACTAACTTTAAGCGTCAGCTGTCAGAGCAGCATACCGATCGCTGCAGCTGTACACAGCCCATCTGTAAATAGCCCATCCAACCAACCAACTACCTACCTCATCCCCATATTTGTTTTTGTTTTTCTGCTCTTTTGCACACCAGTATTTCTACTTGCACATCCTCATCTGCACATTTATCACTCCAGTGTTAATTGCTAAATTGTAATTACTTCGCCACTATTCGCATATTTATTGCCTTACCTCCTTATTTCATTTGCACACACTGTATACAGATTTTTTTATTGTGTTATTGATTGTTTATCCCATGTGTAGTAACTCTGTTGTTTTTGTCGCACCGCTTTGCTTTATCTTGGCCAGGTCGCAGTTGTAAATGAGAACTTGTTCTCAACTGGCCTACCTGGTTAAATAAAGGTGAAATAAAAAAATTAAAAACAATTGGCCCAGTGTCGTCTGGGTTAGGGGAGGGTTTGGCCGGCCAGGATGTCCTTGTCCCATCGTGCTCTAGCGACTCGTGTGGCGGGCCGGGCGCAGTGCACGCTGACATGGTCGCCAGGTGTACGGTGTTTCCTTCGTCACATTGGTGCATCAGGCTTCCGGGTTAAGTGGGCATTGTGTCAAGAAGCAGTGCGGCTTGGCTGGGTTGTGTTTCGGAGGACGCACGGCTCTCGACCTTCGCCTCTCCCGAGTCCGTACGGGAGTTGCAGCGATGAGACAAGACTGTAACCACCAATTGGATAACACGAAAAAACGGGGTAAACATTTTTTTTAAATAAGAATAATAACAACAACAAAAAAATATATATTATTAAATAAATGAACAATCCTACAGCCTATGGCATGGCGCATAGCCAGATTACATACAGTAGGCCAACCCATATTCTGCGGTTTTGAAATACATGTTTCTTTAGACCTGGCTAAAATAAATAATTGAAATGGTGTATATTCATTGGATTTATTAGACTTTTTAAAATGCTGATGTCCCAAAGGCGCACATCAGCGGCTTGTATGCAGCTTGTATGCAGCTTGTATGCAGCTTGTATGCAGCTTGTATGCAGCTTGTATGTATGGAGGCCTGGAGATGTTTAACGCGTTTGTTAGTCAACGGTAAATTACCGTGAGACTGGCTACCTTTTGCATGACAATAACTGACTGACAAAATTTCATGACCGCCACAGCCCTACCTTGGGCTATTTACAGGCAATTCTGGCTTCTCAAAGACCGTATAATTTCAGTACAAAACATAAGAACAGGACATTGCCAAGTGATATCTCTGCACTAATCATACTACTGTACAGTAGGCCTCTCTGTATACAAATACTCTTCATTGAACCCCAAGGGTGAACTGTATTACCACAATGATAACTGGGCCTCGTCTTATTGTGACATAATTACATTGCTTTATCCCTCACTGATCTCCTTCATATCCAGATATTTGTTTCAGACAATAAACTCTTGTTCTCCATCGCTATCAGGCCCATCAGTGAGTTTGGAGCACAGCTCTGCGACTATCTACTGTATCTACAAAAGCAGAAAACTTCAGATTTTTCCAATTTGTCCTTGTCTCTCTCTGTATGACTTAAGTCTCAGCGTTTTCACCGTGTCTATTTGGTGCTATGAGAGAATACCGATCAGTCCTACATTAGCCCCAGGGGGAAAGCAATTATTTCACAATCTGAGGAGGAGAAGGGGAAAAATCACCCCTCTGTTCCTGATTCTTTCTATCCGGCTAATAATAACAGAGATGTCATAGTGTGTCTGTATGAAGGGCTTTTATCTGGTATTGAATTACAAGGCAGTGTCCTGGAGTATCATGGCAGACCCTGTCTCCTCCATGTCCTGTACTGCACTTTGAATACTATCCATATTGACACTCTCCCTTGTACCGCTTTTAATGAAGCTGTCACTCACAGCTTGGTCAGATACTCCAACCCAACACACAGTCTAGTCTAGTCTCTTCTCCTTCTGGTAATACTGTGTAAATATGGACACTTCTACCTTACTTTCACATGGATTTGTCTGTTATTGTGGGTAGTATGTGGAATTCAAAGCAATTGGGATAAAGTGTAGGCCTATAGAAGCCTGGGGGAATTATTCTACTTAGGTAAGGGATGTTATTAGTTCTTGTTAGAAATCTCTCCCATCATCCTTGTATTGTTGATTGTGTCTACTATGTCACTCCTGTCACTCCCCCAGTGACACTCTTGTCAGTTCTAGTGATCGTTGTGATGGGTAGGCCATCCCACGTACAGTTCATCCTTCACCAAGATACTTTAACTCTCTCTCATTCTCTCTGCGCACTAATCAAACCATCCATGTGACCACAATTAGTCGGCCATATTGGAAAAAAAGAAGTAATCTGCTACTCAGATTGATGGTTCAATGAAGCAGAGCATATTCAGTGTTGGCCAAAAGTCAACTTCACTCACTCTGACTGGAGGGACACTCTGGACACTTGCTCCTCTCTCTCTCTCTCTCTCTCTCTCTCTCTCTCTCTCTCTCTCTCTCTTTTAAGTGAATTGATGGTTTACATTTTTGCACAGTGCTCCCAGGTGTATGGCTGCCTGTGCATCCATCTGCCCGGCAGTTGGGGGGGGGGTGTACCTGTGCGGCGTTGAGGCTTGTGGGCAGTAGGGGTCACTCTGATTAACGGCCTTCCTCTTTCGCGCTGTCATCAGGAAGTACGACAGACTATTCCTTCTCTTTGTTCCTTCTCCCAACCCCCCCACAGCCGCCGCAGCTGTGACAGCACGGCCAATCACGCGCCTCCAGGTTTAAATCTGCCAAATTTGTAGACAAAACAAAAGGTTCTTCAGCTGAGCAAATACATACAGCCCCCTGTTTACCTTCCTCCCTGCCTGCCTGCGTCCCTGCCTGCCTGTCTCCCTCCTTGCCTATTGAAACTGTCTACAGGAGAGATTGCACGCGAATGCTTAGTGCTTATAATTACAAGTAAGTGGCAAATAGTAGGCTCAGGCTGAGTAGAAATGGTTTCATTATGTCTCATTAACACCCACTTGATTATGGTTCATTACTAGTGTTTGATAATAGAGGAGCAAAGTTGTCAGTCTGCAGACATGCACAAGCCATCTGGATCATTGGGAACCATATGCTGGCGCTTTGCTGTGCTATGCCTCCTAGAACTGGAGCTGAGCTGTCCCCAACATACGCAGGTGTCTTCGGCACCGACACGCAGAGGTCTGACTATCAGGAGAACAAACATGTGCATATGGGTTGTTTATGTTTTATATTTTGGAGATGCCTTTTGAGATATTTTTTTATATTTTATTTCTGGATCCAAAGCTCCAAAACATGACCTTAGGCCTAGACATAGTAGGCTACTATAGTGGTGTAGTGGGATAGAATGAATACATGTTAGAAGTGTTTCAACATTGCCACTCCACATTCTGTTAAGAGGAAAGCTATTATTCCACTTTTGGATGATGTGAATGTACTACCACTGCATACATATACTGTATGCATGTACACATAACAGGATAGCACTATTAGAGTAAGCTTCAAAAGTCTGTATGCATGTACACAGAACAGAAAACAGAATAGGACTACACAGGAAGCCAAATTCTGATATTTTGCCCAATTATTGACAAGAGATCTGATCTGATTGGTCAAAAGACCAATATTTGGGCAAAAGATCAGAATGGGACTGCCTGTGTAAATGCAGCCTTATAGTGCCCGTTTAAAGCTGTAGAGAAGGCCGAATGACGGCAATACCAGTACATAGTACATGATGTTCACATACCCAATACAGAATAGGACTAGCCTCCCGGGTGGCGCAGTGGTCTAGGGCACTGCATCGCAGTGCTAGCTGCGCCACCAGAGTCTCTGGGTTCACGCCCAGGCTCTGTCGCAGCCGGCCGCAACCGGGAGGTCCGTGGGGCGACGCACAATTGGCATAGCGTCGTCCGGGTTAGGGAGGGTTTGGCCGGTAGGGATATCCTTGTCTCAGTATGTAAATGTAATAAAATGTATGCACTCTACTGTAAGTCGCTCTGGATAAGAGCGTCTGCTAAATGACTAAAATGTAAATGTAAAATGACTATTAGAGTGAGAACAAGTCCCTGTTTCAAATTGTAGAGCAATCTGGTATGAGACATTAAGAGCCCAGCAGAGCTCTCTCTCTCTCCACAGAGCTTTGGAACAGAATCATTTTCAACAGCAGGCACCCTGCTGTAAACAAATAAATGATCCTCCTCTTTAAAATGGCTGTCTGTCCCCCTTAATTAGCCACACATATGTGAAATTAGCTATGACGCAGTCACTACCCCAAAAAAACACAGAACAGAGAAAAATATAAATAGTTCCTTATTGGCAAAGTATAAAGTAAAGATTTGCCGTACATACCATTTGTCAAGTTTAATTGCGGGATCAATTAGAATTTGGTGGCGTAATGATGATTTATCAGCGTTTGTGTGTAATTTGATATCCATTAAGTCTGCCAGACACATGCTGCGATCAGCTAGTTAATTGCGTTTGCTTTTTCTTTTCACGTCTTGAAGGGAGGCTTGTAAACGCAATTGGCTCAAAGTTTGGAGGAACTCTGCGCGGATGACTGACTGCACAGTGTGGCAGCTCGGTGAACCAAAATCTATTGTGTTGTGCAGTTCGTGGTTGGATTTTACTCACTCTTCAATTGCTGCGGATAAAAAGGTTTTTGAATTGGGCTCTATGTTACATAGCATGACATCTAAGTCATACCACATACAGTGCTAGCATGAACAAATAAATAATCTTCAACAATCAATTGTTATGTTTCAGCCTCACGCCCATGGTCTGACCTCTTCAAACACATAGAAGCAGATGGGTCTTTTTAATCCTTCTTATACACTATAGTATTCTGTGCACCAAAGATTCAGAGAAAGGGGACATTATGCTCTGTAAGATCCTGCAGGCCTAAGATGTTAAAGAAACTGAAACTAACAATATCTTCAAGATGCTTCCGTGCTTTTGCCTGGCTACCCAAGCTCCTTGCTCCGGCCAAATGCTACGCCACACCTAGGGCTGTTGCGGGGACGGTATTACCTCCACACTGGCGGTCATGAAGGCAGTCAAATTCCTTGTGCCTGTTTAGTCACGGTATTTAGGGTTCTCCAAGCTCTGATGCTGCTGATGGTCATTAGTAGCCTACCAAACGTGCTAACTTCCTGCCACTCAGCACTCTGTTGTCCCTTTAATCACTCTGACATCAATGCAGATGTAATAGAAAATCTAATCAAACACTTCATGAGAGCCCATGAGCTTATGTTGCGCAACATTTCAATAGGCACTAAGCACTCGTGTGCGATCTAAATCAAGACAAATTTCACACGTATATTATTTAGTATATGTAAAGACAAAATTAAATCAAGAATAGTCTGATGGGTGACAATATTACCCTATCACTTGTGAATTATATATTATTATTTGTGAATGATGCCCAGCATAAGAAACAATGCCTTTTTTTTGGCGACTTTTTCAAATCATAGTCGCACATCTCATGTAGCCTAGCCCATACGCCTATAAGGTTTGTATCACAACTAAAGTGGCCAAATAACTTGTTAAAATTAAGCACATTAATCCATTTTACAAGGGGTGTAGAGCCTAACTGTGATACATAAGCAGTGTGTGAGTTTCAAGTTTGGAGAAGATCATTTTCTCCATAAAAATGCACCTTTATAATAAAAGCATAACATGCATAATTGCATTTGCGGTCACTTTTGATAACGGTGTTTTCTGCTAATGGAACATTTGCGCTTATAGCCTACTACCATGTGCACATCGCTGCGCTTATAATGTGAAGAAATGGCCTAATAGTTTAGCAACATTTTAAGCTAAATGTTCTGATCTGTCCTGATCTGATCAGCCACATTGCGTAAAACTGTTTTTTTGATGCTAGTGGTTGTATTAATTTGGGATCTATCGCATCCCACAACTGTCCCAGACTATGTTTGGAATATTTATTTCTCGCACAGAATAGAATAGGTCAACTTTTGTACTATGGGGGATAGCAGATTGACATAGGCTAGTGCTTTTGCTGTCTATTAGGCCTACTCATCTTGTTGGCTGACAAAAAGTAAATGTGGACAGTTCTTTCAATATCTTCAATATGCGCCTCAGAATTGGATAAGGACTCGCGCAGTTGCAGCCCCAATGTGTCTGTCTTCACTTGAAGCCTGGGAGAAAGTCCCAATCTGTGAGAAAGCCCTGATCACATGATGACGAGCCATGTGAGTGAGCGGTGATTTGGAGCGCTCAGCACTCAGGGAGAAGGGCACAGCAGCCACTGGACGCAAAAGGCATGGACTTTTTTAGGGTGCATTCTGCCCAGACAAAGGGGATGCCGCCGTGGCATTATCTATCAAGTGCTTGTCAAATTGTGAATGAGTGACTGATGTAGTGTACAGCATGTTCAAAAATCTAAGCAGAGCTCATGCCTTTCAAGCAACTTTTTTCAAATCATCATTAGTTTCATCATGCAGCCTTACCATGTATTAAAAATCAAAAACATATAGCCCAATGTTTGTAGAACGACTAAAGTTCCATTCATAACTCTCAATTCACTATATAGGAGTACCTATTTCTTTGTTAACAGAATAGAATAGCAGTATGTGTGCACTCCCTCAAATTGTTTGGAGAAAATATATTTTCTATTTTATTCAGCTTTGTCAATTGTATTCTTCATACGATAACATAATGCCACAGAATTCTAAGCTAATCTTGTCTGCTAATGAACTAGTGTAGCCCACAGCCATATGGCATAGCCAGATCAGGACCTAACATAAGGACAACTCAGAGTATGCTATTCTGTTCTTCTGAAATAGACTACATGTTCTTCATATCATGCTTCTTTAGACCTGTCTAAATTAAATAATGGATTTATTGTTGAGGTGTAGGCTATATTACATGGATTTATTAGACTTTTAAAATGTAGATGTTTCAAAGTTCTTCATCAGTGGCTTGTGCAGAAGCCAGGAGATGCTACATGTGTTTATGTTAATTAATTGTCAATTACTGTGAGACCGACAGTTATTTGCTTGACATTCACCGGTTGACTACATTTTGTGACTGCCACAGCCTTAGCCACGCCCACGGTGATTTCTTTTTTTATTGAGATTTGTTTAGTAACTGGCCTACACACAAAAACCCCATAATGTCAAAATGGAATCGTGTTTTTCTTCTTCTTTTTTTACAAATTAATAAAAAATTCAAGGCTGAAATGTGTTGAATCAGTAAGTTTTCACCCCTTCTTTATGGCACGCCTAAATGAGTTCAGGAGTTAAAATGTGCTTAACAAGTCACATAATAAGCTGCATGGATTCACTCTGTGTGCAATAATAGTGTTTAACATGATTTTTGAATGACTACCTGATCTCTCTACCCCACACATACAATTAATGGATATCAGTGGAAAGTCGAGCAGTGAATTTCAAACACAGATAAGACCAGGGAGGTTTTCCAGTGCCTTGCAAAGAAGGGCACCTATTGGTAGATGGGTAAAAAAAAAAGCAGACATTGAATATCCCTTTGAGCATGGTGAAGTTATTAATTGCACTTTGGATGGTGTATCAATTCAACCAGTCACTACAGAAATACAGGCGTCCTTCCTAACTCAATTGCCAGAGAGGAAGGAAACCGCTCATGGATTTCACCATGAGGCCAATGGTGACTTTGAAATAGTGACATAGTTTAAGGGCTGTGATAGGAGAAAACTGAGGATGGATCAACAACATTGTAGTTACTTCACAATACTAACCTAATTGACTGACAGAGTAAAAATACCTTTGTCCTGATACAAATTATTATATTTGGTTCAAATCCAATACCACACATTACTGAGTACTACTCTCCATATTTTCAAGCACCATGGCGGCTGCATCATGTTATGGGTATGCTTGTAATTGATAAGGACTGGGGAGTTTTTCAGAATAAAAAATAAATGAAATGGAGCTAAGCACAGGCAAAATCCTAGAGGAAAACCTGGTTCAGTGTGCTTTCCACCAGACACTGTGAGATTAATTCCCCTTTCAGCAAGACGATAACCTTAAACACAAGGCCAAATCTACACTGGGGTTGCTTAACAAGAAGACAGTGAGTGTTTGTTAATGGCCAAGTTACATTTTTTACTTAAATCTACTTGAAAATCTATGGCAAGACCTGAAAATGGTTGTCTAGCAATGATCAACAACACATTTGACAGAGCTTGTGGGCAAATGGGAGAGCTAATGGGCAAAGTTTGCACAATCCAGGTATGGAAAGCTGTTTTAGACATACTCAGAAAGACTAACAGCTGTAATCGCTGCCAAAGGTGCTTCTACAAAGTATTGACTCAGGGGCGTGAATACTTATGTAAATTAGATATTTCTGTATTGAATTTTCAATAAATTTGCAAACATTTCTGAAAACATGTTTTCAGTTTGTCATTATGGGGTGTACATCAATCAATCAATCAATCAATCAAATGTATTTATACTGCCCTTTTTACATCAGCAGATGTCACAAAGTGCTATACAGAAACACAGCCTAAAAACCCAAACAGCAAGCAATGCAGATGTAGAAGCACGTATTGTGTGTAGATGGGTGAGAAGAAATATCAATTGAATCCATTTTGAATTCAGGCTGTAACACAACAAAATGTGGTATAAGTCAAGGGGTGTGAATACTTTCTGAAGGCACTGTATGTAGCGAATATAGAGCAACGGAAGAATTCAGTCTGAGTCGTCAGGCAATCCGTGCTACCGCCGGCTATAAGACTTTCCTGGCAATATTGAGCCGCTAAGACATTGTCATTATGAAGTTAGTTTACCAGTGACATTGAAATCACAGCCTTGTCGGCCATCTTGTTTCTGCATGCCCTTCCTGTGTAATGAGCTTGACAAGCTAATGGCCTCCTAATTGAATTACAGAGCATATTAATTATTATTTTCCGGATTGTCAAAGTAGTGCTAAGTGCAGCTTTGAAGGTTGGTCATAGATTGTCAATGTTAAAGGAACAACGTTATTAGTATATTGTGCCCAAGACAGTAGAATCTTACAAAATATATAGTCATTCCCCCTTTTTTTGAATTTATCACAGTAAATGTATCATAATGAATGTAGCATCTAGTCATTGTGGGGTGTTTTGCAGCATGAATAAGTAGCTCTTACTTCCATTTGATTGATGACACACAGACACAGGCTCATTTTGCTCTAAGGGAGGAGGGAAGTGGCGTTGGTCATGCAAAGCAGTGTCGTTTGGGCTGTGCATAATGCAAACACACACGTATACACACAGTGTCATTTGGGCTGTGCATAATGTGAACACTTCATTATGCACATGTAATGCATGCCGTTTGAGAGCACCAGACAGGACTGATGGGCGAGGGGTTTTGTTGACATGCCCTCGTTTCATCTAGCGGTCCCTAGATCTAGGCCAAGTGGAAGAGGAGCCAGCGCCGGAGCGCCAAACGATTCAAGCGCAGGACAAAATTCCCATTCAAACGGCTAGTGGGTTTCCTCCTTATTCATTTCCTTAGATTACCATCAAATTTGTGTCACCAGCAGAGAGCCAGCAGAGAGAGGGAGCGGTGTTATTGACTCACAGAGATGCGCTGCCTTTCCTTTGCTTTTCCTCGTCATTAGTTGACATTAGTTGACATTTTCATATGTGTCTTTGCTAATGCCTGCAAATTGCTCCGTCCGGAGAATGTGAGAAGTGAACACATAATTTTAATAAGATTCAGCTCGACTTCAGACGGTGTTTCGCTGCTCCCCTTCCCCTTCACACACAGAATACAAATTGTAACCTGTTTTTAAGAGCCCAGCAAGGCGGCAAACTGTAATAGGCTTTGACAACATCATATTAGGCACAACAACTACGCATAATGTACCGAAAAATTGGACGTGAAATTGGAAACATAGCCTGAGAACAAAGTAAATTTACATGGTTTGGTAGGTTCCCGAGGATGTCTGATATCATATTCTCTCATGCAAGCTCTGTCGAGAGGAGAGCAGCGAAAAGGCTGGGGGAGCTTAACAATGGATATCAGTGGAAAGTGCTTTTAAAGTTAAGGCTGATGGATGGCTTGTCAAAAAAATAATTGCACTGCAAGGAAAGTGGGCCCCTGTGAGCCTGGTGGAGGAGGGAGTGGAGGAGGGGGGTCGATCAGCAGAGAGCATGATGGGAAGTGACAGTGGTCTGTCAGAAGGCAGTGGCTGCCCAGAGAAGTGTGAAGCCGGAGCTATGAGGTGGCAGGAGAGAGCAGGCTGTCAGAGCGGGAAAGTGGCTTTAATACGGCAAAAACCAAAGGAATCCGCCTGTCAGCTCTGCTCAGCCAAGCCAACACTAAGAGGAGAATGGAGAGAAGGAAAGGAAGAAGAAAGGATACGGCTGGGAAGAAAGGTAGTGAGATATGGGGAGAGAGAGAAAAGGAGGAAAAGAAGAATGGTTGAGAGAGAGGGAGAGGAGCAGTGAGCGGGGTGCCACAGAGAGGTAGGTGTGTGGCAGCAGGATAGGCATGAAGGGAGATTGTGTGGGACAGAGGAACAGGCCCAGCCGTCAATTAGGCAGCCTGGTGAAGACACAGAGGCTTGGTGAGGTGGTGAAACTCATCAGTCCTCCTGCTCACTGTCTCTCTATCTGGGTGGCATTGGAGGAGTACTAGAGTAGTGGAACTAGGTGGGGAGAGGTGTGTGGAGAGGTGTCTTTCAAACTCTATACTATACACTGTACAGTTCTCTTGAGCTCTTCATCCAACTACGGTCTCCTAATACTCTATACCTGTGGTCGAAACTGGTTGAAATGACTTCATTACAACCAATGTGATTGAAAGGATGTCCCTATAACTTCATTGGTTGTAAACAGGTTGTAACAACGTCATCTCAACCAGCTTTGCCCGCTCTGAAGTGTTGGGATAATGAAATGACAATATATGCAGACAGGCCGACAGACACATACTGTACTGTACAAAAATGTAATTGAGTATTTCCTTGATCCCACTTGAAGGGCTCATTACAAAGACGAGTCGGGCTGACTATTATTACAGCGTAGAGAAGCATCCCTGACCAGAGCATTTAGATGGACTGGTGGAATAAATAGATTCAATAAGGCCTGTCCTGTCTCTCTGTCTAGTCTTGACCTTGTGTGAAAGGCACTTCACTTTAATTCCACAGCCAGAGAGGATGGAGGAGAGAAGAGAGGAGCTAAGAGGGTGGTGGTGTTGATTGCTCTCATGTCTATACACTGTACACGTTTATGTATATATCCACTCAATGCCATTCTATAAGCCAGCCCAAGGGCTTTTGTTGCATATGTATAGGTCTTCTGTTACTGTTTTGTATTTATGCTGATAGTTTGGGGTTCTACCCAATAGAATAGAATAGTAGATTTGGATATGTAGGTAACAGCCTCAGTTCGTCAGGTCACGGACTCTACAAGGTGTCGAAAGCATTCCTTCTTTAACCTGTCTCCACCGCTTCATCTAAACTGATTGGAGTGGATTTAACAGGTGACATCAATAAGGGATCATAGCTTTCACCTGGATTCACCTGATCAGTGTCATGGAAAGAGCAGGTGTTCCTAATGTTTTGTACACGCTGTGTATAAAAGTGTACAAGTACACATAACAGTTACTAAAGGCATACTGTAATGCACATCTCAGTATGAGCAGAATATATTTTCTGAAAGCCCTGTAGTCGTAAAATGTGCTCTTCATTTGCCTTGTAGTACGTGATACATCAAGCTCCATGATCTGTGTCCTCACATTTATAAGTAATTTGTCCGGCCATAATTTATTCCTCATTAAGATCTAGCTACATAATTAAAGTCCTCTGTCGTTTTTTTGAAAAGTTAAATTACGCCATCATTTTATACAAATATAAACGGTCAGATTTAAAGAGCCATTAACCACATCGTCACCTGGTGAGATTGAGTTATGCAGAGAGAGAAGTTATCATTACAGATGATGACATAATGATATGTTCTCTGGGTGAACTGCATACCCTGTCTCAGCCTGGAGTAGAGTGTACAGTAAGTACAGTGCTGAAGAAGGGCTTGATTCAGAGACTGGAGAGAGATTGTAAAGTGATGATTAGAGAGGCATCTTGTTTTTACTAGGGAGAGGGGGAGAGGAAGGCAGAAATAAAGAAAGAGAGAAATAGAAAAGAAAGAAAATGGATGGATAACGAGAGAGGGCCTCATTTAGAAAGGGAAGGCTATGTTGGCCAGCCTCTTGGACAGACAGGGCAGAGCAGAGGGAGAGTCCACACCACAGAGCCATTGATCTGCAGCTGCCAACGACAGGCGAGAACTCCGCAATAATCATGACAAATGACTGGAGAATCCACCGGATGAGAAACTGCCGATAATCACGGACCCCAAAAAAACACAACTAGCAGCAAGGTTGCAGGAGAGAGAGACCTGGTAGTCCTACACCTCTCAGTACTCCAGGGGGAGTTGTACTGAGGGAAGAGAGACCGGTTAGAGAGAGAGAGAGACCTGGTAGTCCTACACCTCCCAATACTCCAGGGGGAGTTGTACTGAGGGAAGAGAGACAGGTTAGAGAGAGAGACCTGGTAGTCCTACACCTCCCAATACTCCAGGGGGAGTTGTACTGAGGGAAGTGAGACCGGTTAGAGAGAGAGACCTGGTAGTCCTACACCTCCCAATACTCCAGGGGGAGTTGTACTGAGGGAAGAGAGACCGGTTAGAGAGAGAGAGAGACCTGGTAGTCCTACACCTCTCAGTACTCCAGGGGGAGTTGTACTGAGGGAAGAGAGACCGGTTAGAGAGAGAGACCTGGTAGTCCTACACCTCTCAGTACTCCAGGGGGAGTTGTACTGAGGGAAGAGAGACCGGTTAGAGAGAGAGAGAGACCTGGTAGTCCTACACCTCCCAATACTCCAGGGGGAGTTGTACTGAGGGAAGAGAGACAGGTTAGAG
This sequence comes from Salvelinus namaycush, assembly GCF_016432855.1. Taxonomy (NCBI): domain Eukaryota; kingdom Metazoa; phylum Chordata; class Actinopteri; order Salmoniformes; family Salmonidae; genus Salvelinus; species Salvelinus namaycush. The sequence continues at coordinate 55,337,562 of NC_052310.1, forward strand.
AGAGAGACCTGGTAGTCCTACACCTCTCAGTACTCCAGGGGGAGTTGTACTGAGGGAAGAGAGACCGGTTAGAGAGAGAGACCTGGTAGTCCTACACCTCTCAGTACTCCAGGGGGAGTTGTACTGAGGGAAGAGAGACAGGTTAGAGAGAGAGAGATCTGGTAGTCCTACACCTCTCAGTACTCCAGGGGGAGTTGTACTGAGGGAAGTGAGACCGGTTAGAGAGAGAGACCTGGTAGTCCTACACCTCCCAATACTCCAGGGGGAGTTGTACTGAGGGAAGTGAGACCGGTTAGAGAGAGAGACCTGGTAGTCCTACACCTCTCAGTACTCCAGGGGGAGTTGTACTGAGGGAAGTGAGACCGGTTAGAGAGAGAGACCTGGTAGTCCTACACCTCCCAATACTCCAGGGGGAGTTGTACTGAGGGAAGAGATACCGGTTAGAGAGAGAGCCCTGGTAGTCCTACACCTCTCAGTACTCCAGGGGGAGTTGTACTGAGGGAAGAGAGACCGGTTAGAGAGAGAGACCTGGTAGTCCTACACCTCTCAGTACTCCAGGGGGAGTTGTACTGAGGGAAGAGAGACCGGTTAGAGAGAGAGACCTGGTAGTCCTACACCTCTCAGTACTCCAGGGGGAGTTGTACTGAGGGAAGAGAGACCGGTTAGAGAGAGAGAGAGACCTGGTAGTCCTACACCTCTCAGTACTCCAGGGGGAGTTGTACTGAGGGAAGAGAGACCGGTTAGAGAGAGAGACCTGGTAGTCCTACACCTCTCAGTACTCCAGGGGGAGTTGTACTGAGGGAAGAGAGACCGGTTAGAGAGAGAGAGAGACCTGGTAGTCCTACACCTCCCAATACTCCAGGGGGAGTTGTACTGAGGGAAGAGAGACAGGTTAGAGAGAGAGACCTGGTAGTCCTACACCTCTCAGTACTCCAGGGGGAGTTGTACTGAGGGAAGAGAGACCGGTTAGAGAGAGAGACCTGGTAGTCCTACACCTCTCAGTACTCCAGGGGGAGTTGTACTGAGGGAAGAGAGACAGGTTAGAGAGAGAGAGATCTGGTAGTCCTACACCTCTCAGTACTCCAGGGGGAGTTGTACTGAGGGAAGTGAGACCGGTTAGAGAGAGAGACCTGGTAGTCCTACACCTCCCAATACTCCAGGGGGAGTTGTACTGAGGGAAGTGAGACCGGTTAGAGAGAGAGACCTGGTAGTCCTACACCTCTCAGTACTCCAGGGGGAGTTGTACTGAGGGAAGTGAGACCGGTTAGAGAGAGAGACCTGGTAGTCCTACACCTCCCAATACTCCAGGGGGAGTTGTACTGAGGGAAGAGATACCGGTTAGAGAGAGAGCCCTGGTAGTCCTACACCTCTCAGTACTCCAGGGGGAGTTGTACTGAGGGAAGAGAGACCGGTTAGAGAGAGAGACCTGGTAGTCCTACACCTCTCAGTACTCCAGGGGGAGTTGTACTGAGGGAAGAGAGACCGGTTAGAGAGAGAGACCTGGTAGTCCTACACCTCTCAGTACTCCAGGGGGAGTTGTACTGAGGGAAGAGAGACAGGTTAGAGAGAGAGACCTGGTAGTCCTACACCTCTCAGTACTCCAGTGGGAGTTGTACTGAGGGAAGAGAGACCGGTTAGAGAGAGAGACCTGGTAGTCCTACACCTCCCAATACTCCAGGGGGAGTTGTACTGAGGGAAGAGAGACCGGTTAGAGAGAGAGAGAGACCTGGTAGTCCTACACCTCTCAGTACTCCAGGGGGAGTTGTACTGAGGGAAGAGAGACCGGTTAGAGAGAGAGACCTGGTAGTCCTACACCTCCCAATACTCCAGGGGGAGTTGTACTGAGGGAAGAGAGACAGGTTAGAGAGAGAGACCTGGTAGTCCTACACCTCTCAGTACTCCAGGGGGAGTTGTACTGAGGGAAGAGAGACCGGTTAGAGAGAGAGACCTGGTAGTCCTACACCTCCCAATACTCCAGGGGGAGTTGTACTGAGGGAAGTGAGACCGGTTAGAGAGAGAGACCTGGTAGTCCTACACCTCTCAGTACTCCAGGGGGAGTTGTACTGAGGGAAGAGAGACCGGTTAGAGAGAGAGATCTGGTAGTCCTACACCTCTCAATACTAGAGGGGGAGTTGTACTAAGGGAAGAGAGACAGGTTAGAGAGAGAGAGAGACCTGGTAGTCCTACACCTCTCAGTACTCCAGGGGGAGTTGTACTGAGGGAAGAGAGACCGGTTAGAGAGAGAGACCTGGTAGTCCTACACCTCTCAATACTCCAGGGGGAGTTGTACTGAGGGAAGAGAGACCGGTTAGAGAGAGAGACCTGGTAGTCCTACACCTCCCAATACTCCAGGGGGAGCTGTACTGAGGGAAGAGAGACAGGTTAGAGAGAGAGAGAGACCTTGCAATGATTGGGAATTGGACAGTGACCCAAATAGAAAGCTAGTACATTGTTTAGCTTTGTAGTGTCTTGTACACCTGAGCGCTTTAGAGACTCCATTGGTATTAACACATAGTCCAATAATATCAATCTTTTCATGTCAATATATTACTCCCTATATGAATCCCTACATTATTGTTTACTATATCAATCCCTAAATCATATAGCTACCCTTATGTGTGACTGAAAAAATCTGCAGTACTAGCCCCCACTTTTTCCCCCCCAATCCTCCTGAGGAAAAATACGTGTTTTCTCCCATTGTGTTCTGTGATTTGAACGCTTACAACACCATTAAGCAGGAGAAAGAATGAGGCTCCACATATTATTCTGCTCTCAGCGTAAAGTCATTTAGGTGGGAGCGTTAGTCTTCGTAGATTAGAGTAAAACAATAATTATTAAATTGCCCGCGCAAATCAATCTGCTCCCCGATAAGGCATGATATTTAACGGTTCTCTCTTTCCCTCCCTCTCACTCTCTCTTTCTCGCTCCCTCCCCCTCTCTCTCTCTCTCTGGCTATCCCCTCCCTCTCTCTTCCCCTCTCTCCCTCTCCCGTTCCGTCTCTCCCTCTCCCGCTCTCTTTCTGCCGCCTTCCCTCCCTCTATCTCTCTCTCTCTCTCTCTCTCTCCCTCCTTCTTTCCCCATCCCTCTATCACTAGTCTATCTGGCAGCAGTCCTGTATGTCTCTGTGGATGAGGCATTTTCTAATCAGATTGATCTCTCATATCTGAATGTATCTTATTTGGGGAAAATGCCAGTATATTAGCGGGCTTGTGTATGATACACAAGGTGACCCTGCTGACTTAATGACATAATACATTATCCTTAATGAAGTCAATATCTCCTCTTTTAGCTGTCTGTCTATCGGCCTGATTAATTGTGGTGTCATTAAAGTTAGCTCTCTTTTCATTTGAGGTCGGCAAAACAAATGTTCTTATAAACCACTGAAATAGGATGTAAGGTTGGAGGAAATTACACAGAGGGCGAGGGGGGGTCTACCACGGACCACCGCAGGGATCTTTTCAATGACACTACTGTAGCTAGCCTGACAACACTAACTAGCATATATCTAGCAGAATGTGTTTGCAGTACACATGTGCCATATAGCTGAAGGGCAAAGTCACTGATTTGAAGCCAAGCTGAACTTCCTGCTCTCCCTAGTCACATGGCATGGGTATAGGTCAGAGCAGCAGCTCTTCATCATCATATCCTGTGTGATTGTCACCTACCACAGCAAGTGAAATCACTGCAGCACTTAACAAAGAGCAGAATGGGTGGCAAGAAATAAGCTGGTCCTACATATTTCAAAAACTTAAAGCATTGGATTTGGGACAAATCATTCAATTAAACCTAAACACTGAACTAAATCTTGTAATGAATAATGTGGAAATTGAGCAAGTTCAGTAGACTAAACTGCTTGGTGTAACCCTGGATTGTAAACTGTCATGGTCAGAACATATTGATACAACAAACGTTAGCTAAGATGGGAAGTGGTCTGTCCGTAATAAAGAGCTGCTCTGCTTTCTTGACATAGCTATCAACAAAACAAGTCCTACAGGCCCTAGGTTTGTCACACCTGGGCTAATGTCCAGTCATATGGCCAAGTGCTACAAAGGGGGACATAGGCCAATTACAATTGGCCCAGAACAGAGCAGCACGGCTGTACACCGAGAGCCAGTATTGATGTCAATCTCTCCTGGCTCAGGGTGGAGTAGATTGACTGCATCACTGCTTGTCTATGTGAGGTATTGTCATGTTGAAATCACGAGCTGTCTATTTAAGCGACTAGCACACAGCTCAGACACCCATACATACCCCACAAGACATGTCACCAGAAGTCCAGAACAGACTCCAGGAAACACACAGTACTACATAGAGCCATGACTACATGGAACTTTGTTCCACGTCAATTAACTCAGTCAAGCAGTAAAATCTGAAGAAGAAAATATACAACTACACCTTATGAAACAGCAGGGACTGCGAAGAGGCACACACACACAGCATTCCCAAACACATGCTAACACACACACACTCTACACACACATACATTTTAATATTTTGCTGTATTATTGATTATGAATTGTAGATATGTTATGGTAGAGTAGTGTGTAATAATGTGTTGTGTTATGTATTGTAGATATGTTATGGTAAAGTAGTGTGTAATAATGTGTTATGTATTGTAGATATGTTATGGTAGAGTAGTGTGTAATAATGTGTTATGTATTGTAGATATGTTCTGGTAGAGTAGTGTGTAATAATGTGTTGTGTTATGTATTGTAGATATGTTATGGTAGAGTAGTGTGTAATAATGTGTTGTGTTATGTATTGTAGATATGTTATGGTAGAGTAGTGTGTAATAATGTGTTGTGTTATGTATTGTAGATATGTTATGGTAAAGTAGTGTGTAATAATGTGTTATGTATTGTAGATATGTTATGGTAGAGTAGTGTGTAATAATGTGTTATGTATTGTAGATATGTTCTGGTAGAGTAGTGTGTAATAATGTGTTGTGTTATGTATTGTAGATATGTTCTGGTAGAGTAGTGTGTAATAATGTGTTGTGTTATGTATTGTAGATATGTTATGGTAGAGTAGTGTGTAATAATGTGTTGTGTTATGTATTGTAGATATGTTCTGGTAGAGTAGTGTGTAATAATGTGTTGTGTTATGTATTGTAGATATGTTATGGTAGAGTAGTGTGTAATAATGTGTTGTGTTATGTATTGTAGATATGTTATGGTAGAGTAGTGTGTAATAATGTGTTGTGTTATGTATTGTAGATATGTTATGGTAGAGTAGTGTGTAATAATGTGTTGTGTTATGTATTGTAGATATGTTATGGTAGAGTAGTGTGTAATATTGTGTTATGTATTGTAGATATGTTATGGTAGAGTAGTGTGTAATAATGTGTTGTGTTATGTATTGTAGATATGTTCTGGTAGAGTAGTGTGTAATAATGTGTTGTGTTATGTATTGTAGATATGTTCTGGTAGAGTAGTGTGTAATAATGTGTTGTGTTATGTATTGTAGATATGTTCTGGTAGAGTAGTGTGTAATAATGTGTTGTGTTATGTATTGTAGATATGTTCTGGTAGAGTAGTGTGTAATAATGTGTTGTGTTATGTATTGTAGATATGTTATGGTAGAGTAGTATGTAATAATGTGTTATGTATTGTAGATATGTTATGGTAGAGTAGTGTGTAATAATGTGTTGTGTATTGTAGATATGTTATGGTAGAGTAGTGTGTAATAATGTGTTGTGTTATGTTTGTAGATATGTTATGGTAGAGTAGTGTGTAATAATGTATTGTATTGTAGATATGTTATGGTAGAGTAGTGTGTAATAATGTGTTATGTATTGTAGATATGTTCTGGTAAAGTAGTGTGTAATAATGTGTTGTGTTATGTATTGTAGATATGTTATGGTAGAGTAGTGTGTAATAATGTGTTGTGTATTGTAGATATGTTATGGTAGAGTAGTGTGTAATAATGTGTTGTGTTATGTATTGTAGATATGTTATGGTAGAGTAGTGTGTAATAATGTGTTATGTATTGTAGATATGTTCTGGTAAAGTAGTGTGTAATAATGTGTTGTGTTATGTATTGTAGATATGTTATGGTAGAGTAGTGTGTAATAATGTGTTGTGTATTGTAGATATGTTATGGTAGAGTAGTGTGTAATAATGTGTTATGTATTGTAGATATGTTCTGGTAAAGTAGTGTGTAATAATGTGTTGTGTTATGTATTGTAGATATGTTATGGTAGAGTAGTGTGTAATAATGTGTTGTGTTATGTATTGTAGATATGTTATGGTAGAGTAGTGTGTAATAATGTGTTGTGTTATGTATTGTAGATATGTTATGGTAGAGTAGTGTGTAATAATGTGTTATGTATTGTAGATATGTTATGGTAGAGTAGTGTGTAATAATGTGTTGTGTTATGTATTGTAGATATGTTATGGTAGAGTAGTGTGTAATAATGTGTTGTGTTATGTATTGTATATATGTTCTGGTAGAGTAGTGTGTAATAATGTGTTGTGTTATGTATTGTAGATATGTTCTGGTAGAGTAGTGTGTAATAATGTGTTGTGTTATGTATTGTAGATATGTTATGGTAGAGTAGTGTGTAATAATGTGTTGTGTTATGTATTGTAGATATGTTCTGGTAGAGTAGTGTGTAATAATGTGTTGTGTTATGTATTGTAGATATGTTATGGTAGAGTAGTGTGTAATAATGTGTTGTGTTATGTATTGTAGATATGTTATGGTAGTGTGTAATAATGTGTTATGTATTGTAGATATGTTCTGGTAAAGTAGTGTGTAATAATGTGTTGTGTTATGTATTGTAGATATGTTATGGTAGAGTAGTGTGTAATAATGTGTTATGTATTGTAGATATGTTCTGGTAGAGTAGTGTGTAATAATGTGTTGTGTTATGTATTGTAGATATGTTATGGTAGAGTAGTGTGTAATAATGTGTTGTGTTATGTATTGTAGATATGTTATGGTAGAGTAGTGTGTAATAATGTGTTGTGTTATGTATTGTAGATATGTTATGGTAAAGTAGTGTGTAATAATGTGTTATGTATTGTAGATATGTTCTGGTAGAGTAGTGTGTAATAATGTGTTGTGTTATGTATTGTAGATATGTTATGGTAGAGTAGTGTGTAATAATGTGTTGTGTTATGTATGGTAAGTAGTGTGTAATAATGTGTTATGTATTGTAGATATGTTATGGTAGAGTAGTGTGTAATAATGTGTTGTGTTATGTATTGTAGATATGTTATGGTAGAGTAGTGTGTAATAATGTGTTGTATGTATTGTAGATATGTTCTGGTAGAGTAGTGTGTAATAATGTGTTGTGTTATGTATTGTAGATATGTTATGGTAGAGTAGTGTGTAATAATGTGTTGTGTTATGTATTGTAGATATGTTATGGTAGAGTAGTGTGTAATAATGTGTTGTGTTATGTATTGTAGATATGTTCTGGTAGAGTAGTGTGTAATAATGTGTTGTGTTATGTATTGTAGATATGTTATGGTAGAGTAGTGTGTAATAATGTGTTATGTATTGTAGATATGTTCTGGTAGAGTAGTGTGTAATAATGTGTTGTGTTATGTATTGTAGATATGTTATGGTAGAGTAGTGTGTAATAATGTGTTGTGTTATGTATTGTAGATATGTTCTGGTAGAGTAGTGTGTAATAATGTGTTGTGTTATGTATTGTAGATATGTTATGGTAGAGTAGTGTGTAATAATGTGTTGTGTTATGTATTGTATATATGTTATGGTAGAGTAGTGTGTAATAATGTGTTGTGTTATGTATTGTAGATATGTTCTGGTAAAGTAGTGTGTAATAATGTGTTTATGTATTGTATATGTTATGTAGAGTAGTGTGTAATATGTGTTGTGTTATGTATTGTAGATATGTTATGGTAAGTAGTGTGTAATAATGTGTTGTGTTATGTATTGTAGATATGTTATGGTAGAGTAGTGTGTAATAATGTGTTGTGTTATGTATTGTAGATATGTTCTGGTAGAGTAGTGTGTAATAATGTGTTGTGTTATGTATTGTAGATATGTTATGGTAGAGTAGTGTGTAATAATGTTGTTATGTATTGTAGATATGTTATGGTAGAGTAGTGTGTAATAATGTGTGTTATGTATTGTAGATATGTTATGGTAGAGTAGTGTGTAATAATGTGTTGTGTTATGTATTGTAGATATGTTATGGTAGAGTAGTGTGTAATAATGTGTTAGTGTTATGTATTGTAGATATGTTATGGTAGAGTAGTGTGTAATAATGTGTTATGTATTGTAGATATGTTATGGTAAAGTAGTGTGTAATAATGTGTTGTGTTATGTATTGTAGATATGTTATGGTAGAGTAGTGTGTAATAATGTGTTATGTATTGTAGATATGTTCTGGTAAAGTAGTGTGTAATAATGTGTTGTGTTATGTATTGTAGATATGTTATGGTAGAGTAGTGTGTAATAATGTGTTATGTATTGTAGATATGTTCTGGTAAAGTAGTGTGTAATAATGTGTTGTGTTATGTATTGTAGATATGTTATGGTAGAGTAGTGTGTAATAATGTGTTGTGTTATGTATTGTAGATATGTTCTGGTAAAGTAGTGTGTAATAATGTGTTGTGTTATGTATTGTAGATATGTTATGGTAGAGTAGTGTGTAATAATGTGTTGTGTTATGTATTGTAGATATGTTATGGTAAAGTAGTGTGTAATAATGTGTTGTGTTATGTATTGTAGATATGTTCTGGTAGAGTAGTGTGTAATAATGTGTTGTGTTATGTATTGTAGATATGTTCTGGTAGAGTAGTGTGTAATAATGTGTTGTGTTAGTATTGTAGATATGTTATGGTAGAGTAGTGTGTAATAATGTGTTATGTATTGTAGATATGTTATGGTAGAGTAGTGTGTAATAAGTGTTGTGTTATGTATTGTAGATATGTTATGGTAGAGTAGTGTGTAATAATGTGTTATGTTATTGTAGATATGTTCATGGTAGAGTAGTGTGTAATAATGTGTTGTGTTATGTATTGTAGATATGTTATGGTAGAGTAGTGTGTAATAATGTGTTGTGTTATGTATTGTATATATGTTATGGTAGAGTAGTGTGTAATAATGTGGTTGTGTTATGTATTGTAGATATGTTATGGTAGAGTAGTGTGTAATAATGTGTTTTATGTATTGTAGATTGTTCTGGTAGAGTAGTGTGTAATAAGTGTTGTGTTATGTATTGTAGATATGTTCTGGTAAAGTAGTGTGTAATAATGTGTTGTGTTATGTATTGTAGATATGTTATGGTAGAGTAGTGTGTAATAATGTTGTTTATTATTGTAGATAGGTTTCTGGTAGAGTAGTGTGTAATAATGTGTTGTGGTTATGTATTGTAGATATGTTTATGGTAGAGTAGTGTGTAATAATGTGTTGTGTTTGTATTGTAGATATGTTCTGGTAGAGTAGTGTGTAATAATGTGTTGTGTTATGTATTGTAGATATGTTATGGTAGAGTAGTGTGTAATAATGTGTTGTGTTTATGTATTGTAGATATGTTCTGGTAGAGTAGTGTGTAATAGATGTGTTGTGTTATGGTATTGGTAGATATGTTCTGGTAGAGTGTGTGTAATAATGTGTTGTGTTATGTATCGTGTGTAGATATGTTCTGGTAGAGTAGTGTGTAATAAGTGTTGTGTTATGTATTGTAGATAGTTCTGGTAGAGTAGTGTGTAATAATGTGTTGTGTTATGTATTGTAGATATGTTATGGTAGAGTAGGTGTAATAATGTGTTATGTATTGTAGATATGTTATGGTAGAAGTAGTGTGTAATAATGTGTTATGTATTGTAGATAGTTCTGGTAAGTAGTGTGTAATAATGTGTTGTGTGTTAGTGATTGTAGATATGTTATGGTAGAGTAGTGTGTAATAATGTGTTGTGTTAGTATGTAGATATGTTATGGTAGAGTAGTGTGTAATAATGTGTTGTGTTATGTATTGTAGATATGTTCTGGTAAAGTAGTGTGTAATAATGTGTTGTGTTATGTATTGTAGATATGTTATGGTAGAGTAGTGTGTAATAATGTGTGGTGTTATGTATAGTTTTATTGTATGTCATTGTGATTGGACCCCAGGAAGAGCATCTGCTGCCTTGGCAACAGCTAATGGGGATCTGGAATACAATACAAATACAAAAATACAGGCTGTGAGAAGCTTTAGGTAGTAAATATGGCTTCTGGCTGTGACTGCCTGTCTAAGGGGGACTTGGGGCCAGAGGCACATGCCTCCTAAACTCACACAGAGACGCTAGCACTAGACTGAGGATTCCTCACAAACAGGTGACAATGGTCGTCACTAGTTACCACAGCCACAAGTCATAAACCCCTCCCATTTCTACAATTTATCTTCTCAAAATCTGATTTTAAACCTAACCTTAACCAAACTGCTAACCCTAACCCTAACTTTAAATTAAGACCAAAATACTACTTTTTGTTTCCATACATTTTTACAATAAAAACCATTTTGACTTTGTGGCTATGGTAACTAGCGCCAACTGGTGCCAATGGGCACCAAAATGACACCAGGGCACCAAAACATCTATGGGGGTGGTGTTACGTTAGCAGTGTGTGTAATTGCTACTGTGTGTTGTTGTTAGTGAACTAACTGTCACTCAGAAATCAGACCTTTAATTTGTATCTGTGATTGTAATTTAATGAATGTACACAACAAACTATCTTTAATGATAGTGTCATCATAGCATTGTGTTGTTGCATTTCTAGTGGATTCGTCATAAAATGAGTGGACTTATTTTAGCAGTCTTTTGGCACCAGGACATGTAGCTACTGTACTCTAACTATACAGTTCAGGAAGTGTAGTCCTCAAAAGCAAAACCATCTTGCATGACCGAGGCATCCCAGCCAGTACCCTGCAGCCCCCCTTCTGTCCCCCCTCTCACTGTCCCCGCTGCACCTCCGCACCCCCAGCTCTGAAACAAGCAGACAGGATGAGTGTATTTACAATGTGTTATCTTTGTCTATTGCGGCGAGATGATGTGAAGTAAATCAAGGTAGGAGTAATGAAAGAGTGAGAATTTATTCCTGCAAGCACATTTTAAGTGTAGTATCCGTTACGGTGGCAGTGCCGTGAAGAGGCCTGGAATGAGGCTGGGGTTGCAGGGCCATAAAGCAGCCATGGTGGCGGTGCGGAGCGGTGCGACGGTGGCCATGCTAATGTTGGCTGTCTGGGGGTTAGTAATTGGGTTGCACTGATGAGTTGCTTCCTAGACAAAGTGTAAATCCACCATGCCGGCTGTAAATCTCACATTGTTGGAACAAGGTGCAATCACAAAAAATATTGATCCTGCCCACTGGGGCTGGAGAAGCAAGGTGTGTGTGTGTGTGTGTGTGTGTGTGTGTGTGTGTGTGTGTGTGTGTGTGTGTGTGTGTGTGTGTGTGTGTGTGTGTGTGTGTGTGTGTGTGTGTGTGTGTGTGTGTGTGTGTGTGTGTGTGGCAGCTAGGTAGGCCTCAGGCCCCATCCATTGTATCATGGAGATTATGATGCTTCAGATTGGACTCCTGTTGTCAACGTGCTCAGCTTGTTCTGTGCTGAACGGTTGTAGAAGTTCTCTCTTACCACTTTCAAGGTCACAAGTTGGTGTTTAGTTATTTTTCAAGGGGCTGTGAATGTGAAGGCACTATTGTAAAAATTCCAGGCCGCCTCTTCAAAAGCAGTTCTCATAATTGACCTGTATTATACTTAACAAGCTCTTTGGAAGCACATTAGGCATCTAACGACAGTCAATGGTGTGATGTAAAAATGGTGGGACCACCTATCAAACGCCCTGAACTTCATAAATGTAACCTTTTAGTTTTGAAATGTCATTCAGCACTCCTTAAGCTCACTGCGTGCGTGCGTGCGTGCGTGCGTGCGTGCGTGCGTGCGTGCGTGCGTGCGTGCGTGCGTGCGTGCGTCTGTGTGGTGGACTAGCGTGTGTGTGTGGTGGACTAGCGTGTGTGTGTGATAGGGACAGACAGCTTATCGTTAAACACATCCTATCTGGGGTGGCAGTTCAGTGTCAGGTAGCACTCCCACCCCTGGTCATCCTCACCCGCTGATACAGGGTGCCACTGACACACATCTACCTGCTCTGAAACCAATATGCTAATGTGAACCGATGGGATTGCTGTGACCGCTTTTTAACAGATTGTCGTTAACGTTTCAAGGCTAGTTTGTAGTGCAGTTTTTACCGGTATTTAATTGACATTGTATTTAACCAGACATTATGAGGTAACAATGTGTACTCTGGTACTTCAAAGAATTGAACACTATTGGTCGCCAGTACCGAATGGAACATGTGGAACTTGTTTCAATTAATACCAAATGAAACACAACAGCCTTATTGGGTAGTTCAATTAGGCTTACTGTGTAGTGAGCATATTTCGTTATCATTATATAATGTGGAAGGAAATAGCAGGTAAATAGTGGATTATGAAGCATGAACGGATGACTGTGAGGCAGAAACTGTGACAGATCCTGTCTAAGTTCCCCATGCAGAGACCTGATGATAGGTGTGATGTTGAACAGTGATATGGTGAGCAGTGGTGACATGGAGCAGGGTTGTACGGTGAGCGTGTTTGACACAAGGGAAAGGTTATGTCGTTGTGAGTAGAGATCAGCTCCGCTCAACCTGTCTGTCTGCTCTTTTAATCACTCTCATATTCAGTCAGCATTGGCCTCTATAATAGCATTTTTTATATAATTCCAAGCATTCTAATTTTGTGAGAATCAAAGTATGGAATGCTATACTCATTGTTGATACCCTTGCGGAGAAAACGCATCATACTGAATGACGGTCTACTGTTTGTTTTAGGGACCAGCTGCTGTAGGCGTCTGACTGCTGATATTTTCAGTTTGCACTCGGTATGCAAATTCGGCCGGCACTCTTTTCCGAGGTGCTAAGTACTCTCGGCCGGCAAACACTGCCGGTGTGTCCGAGCCTTTAGATACTGTACTTCCCTAAACACAGAACAGTGTGTAGAGATACTATTTGTCTATTAGTAACAAAAAACAAAGTAAAAAACTAAACCAAATGCCTATTGTTTGATAGTTGTTGTACAATGCAACTTGGATAACTCATGTCCCCGGCTCCTTGAGGCCATCTAAAGTGGGTTAACCTGGGCTAGTAGATGAAGCCTGAAACAGGCCCACAGATCAACCTGCACCATTGAGATCTCCATTAATAATACTCTGATTTGGGAAAGGGATCTGTGCTTACAGAAACCAGGGCATTCCATCTCCTACACAGAGAGAGACCACTACAAGAGAGACCACTACGAGAGAGACCACTATGAGAGAGACCACTATGAGAGAGACCACTATGAGAGAAACCACTATGAGAGAGACCACTATGAGAGAAACCACTACGAGAGAAACCACTACGAGAGAGACCACTATGAGAGAGACCACTATGAGAGAGACCACTATGAGAGAAACCACTACGAGAGAAACCACTACGAGAGAGACCACTATGAGAGAGACCACTATGAGAGAGACCACTATGAGAGAAACCACTACGAGAGAAACCACTACGAGAGAGACCACTATGAGAGAAACCACTACGAGAGAGACCACTATGAGAGAGGCCTTTACAAGAGATTGAAAAAAAAGAAGTGTGAGGTCAACAGGGAGACTCATCCTTTTCCCCCTTCTTCCCCTTCTCCCCTCCACCTCCTCCTCTTCCCTGAGTGATAGGGCCAGGTTTTCCAAGGTAGTGCATTTGTCTGTCAGGAGTCTGGGCTGGCTGGCTGTCTGACTGCCGTGATTTAGCTGCTGTCAGTTGATGCCGGAATCCAGCCTATGATAGAGGATGGCTGGATGCAAGGAAATGTGTTACCTTTAGCTCTGACAGGGAGATAATTGCTGATGGTTAACAGAACGGTGTGGAATCCAAAGGGTTTGGAGCAGGTAGTCGAGTAATGGGATACAAGGCACTGCCATTGGGTTGAGGGCTGGAGTACTCTCTCTCACTTGCGTGCTGCTTCACTCTCTCTTTCTCTCTCTCTCTCTTTTGCCCCCCCCCCCCCTCCACCACCAATGGAGCTCAATTAAAAGCCTCCCTTTCTAAACTATGACCAGGTTGACCTCTCCCCTTCTGGCCCAGCTGAAGTGAACCTCTCACCAGGCCTTTAATCAGAGCCCCAGTTACATCCCAAAATTACTCTGTCCTCCTAATACAATGGCGTGGCCCCCTGACAATGTTTTCACACCTCGGTTTAATTTGGGCAAAAATACTTTTCCAAATGATCAACCTGCCTTCCTCCTCCCTGTACCCATTCCCATCCTCCCCTCAAACGTCCACCTTAATCTCCCCCACCCATGTCCTAGATGTCCTAAATGTCCAAACTGACGCCTCCCAACGCTTGGATCAGGAGCGATGTCAATCAAAGTGTCCAAACTGTCAGCAGCATATCGCACGGGGAGTAAAGGAGGAGGCGGAACCGAGCGGGCCGATGTGATAGGTTGACAGGGTTTGATTGACAGGTTAAACCCCTGCTTAATAGTCTGCTCTTCCTCACATTGATGTGGAATCTACTGGGATGTATTAGAGGAGTAGATACACAGTGTTCTGTTCTGTAGGAACGTTCTTGTTGCATTTTAGCTGCATTGTTTTCTGTCTAGGAGGAATATATTATATTCACCGAATTTAAAACAGGAACCCAGTTGTTTTACTACCTACCTACATACTGTAGCATTATAAATATCTGACATTCATATTGTTAGGAAGATCTTCTCTTCTGAAACAGGTATTTCTTCTGTGTGTTTAGGATTTTGACAGATGTACCTTCAACATTCATCTCACACCCAGCGATTCGAATCTTTAAAATAGTGAGAATTTCTCAGGGAAAAGCGTGGCTGTATCATTCAGGACATGTGTGTTTTATTTGTGATGGGCTATCTGCATTAATGAGAAACCTTGATAGCCTCTTAATGCTCTGCCACTCTCGTTTGACCCCGGCATTATATTTTTATTTTGCCGCTGACAATGAGAGTTATAGGAGATATTGATTGGCAGTTAAGATGTCATCCAGGCCATTTAAAGTGTCAGCCTCTTAAATTATAAAAAAAATCACTTGAAGACTCTCCTCTTCCTTAACAGGCGCCACTATAAAAACGTTCCCCTTTCAGACTCGTTCAGGACATCTCAAAATGCTCTTACTTCTACCAGAACCACGTTACATTTTCCATTTATTTTCTTAAATCCTTCATTATGAATATGATACTATAGTATATTACTGCCAATATCATTCTTTTATATCATTTTTCTGTTCAAGACCTTTTTAATCCTTTCCATTCTGTGGAAATCGCCAGCATGTGTGTGTTTTCCTGGAGTGTGTGTTATTTTTTTCTCATGTGCACATGTTTGCTCGTGTGTGTGTGTCCGTGTGTATATACACTACCGTTCAAAAGTTTGGGGTCACTTAGAAATGTCCTTGTTTTTGAAAGAAAAACATTTTTTTTTGTCCATTAAAATAACATCAAATTGATCAGAAATACAGTGTAGACATTGTTAATGTTGTAAATGACTATTGTAACTTGAAACGGCAGATTTTGTTTTTATGGAATATCTGCATAGGCGTACAGAGGCCCATTATCAGCAACCATCACTCCTGTGTTCCAATGGCACGTTGTGTTAGCTAATCCAAGTTTATCATTTTAAAAGGCTAATTGATCATTAGAAAACCCTTTTGCAATTATGTTAGCACAGCTGAGAACTGTTGTCCTGATTAAAGAAGCAATAAAACTGGCCTTCTTTAGACTAGTTGAGTATCTGGAGCATCAGCATTTGTGGGTTCGATTACAGGCTCAAAATGGCCAGAAACAAAGTCCTTTCTTCTGAAACTCTATTCTTGTTCTGAGAAATTAAGGCTATTCCACGCGAGCAATTGCCAAGAAACTGAAGATCTTGTACAACAATGTGTACTACTCCCTTCACAGAACAGAGCAAACTGTTTCTCACCAGCATAGAAAGAGGAGTGGGAGGCCCGTTGCACAACTGAGCAAGAGGACAAGTACATTAGAGTGTCTAGTTTGAGAAACAGACGCCTCACAAGTCCTCAACTGGCAGCTTAATTAAATAGTACCCGCAAAACACCTGTCTCGGTGAGGCGACTCCGGGATGCTGGCCTTCTAGGCAGAATTCCTCTGTCCGGTGTCTGTGTTCTTTTGACCAGCTTCATCTTTTATTTTTATTGGCCAGTCTGAGATATGTCTTTTTCTTTGCAACTCTGCCTAGAAGGCCAGCATCCCGGAGTCGCCTCTTCATTGTTGACATTGAGGACAGTTTTATTGCTTCTTTAATCAGGACAACAGTTTTCAGCTGTGCTAACTAATTGCAAAAGGGTTTTCTAATGATCAATTATCCTTTTAAAATGATAAACTTGGATTAACTAACACAACGTGCCATTGGAACACAGGAGTGATGGTTGCTGATAATGGGTCTCCGTGCGCCTATGTAGATATTCCATAAAAAATCTGCAATTTCCAGCTACAATAGTAATTTACAACATTAACAATGTCTATAGTGTATTTCTGATCAATTTTATGTTATTATAATGCACAAAAAATGTTTTTTTCTTTCAAAAACAAGGACATTTCTAAGTGACCCCAAACTTTTGAACGGTAATATATGTTCACCTGGTGGGAGTTGGCGTAGTCTCACAGTAGGCCCATTAAGCAGACCCAGTCTGACCAGGGTGAGTACCCGTGGATGGTGCACTGTGGTGGGGCGTAGGTTGAGAGAGGCCCTGGCTCTCCTGCTGCTGCCTCCTGGATGCTTCAAATTGCCATCCGAAGTAAAGGAACCAGAGCCTGTGGCTTCTTACTGGTCAAAACACTGCCCACTGTAGGGGCTGATAAGGGCATGACAAATATCCTTATACTGTATGTGTGGATGATTTTTTTGTGAGACGTTTACAGTGTTTCCTGCATATTATGTGTCAATAAAACTAAAATGATCTATTTTATATCCCTGTTTGGGTGTGATTATTCTCCTACCAGCACTGACTTTGCTGATAACGAATTAGGTTAAAAAATGACTTACTATGACTGTGATATGAATGCACTAACTGTAAGTCGCTCTGGATAAGAGCGTCTGCTAAATGACTCAAAAGTATGATTATTTTCTACCCCAAAAATGATTTCAGAGCTCCATAGATTATATCTGGCCCTAAGTATGAGCTGGGCTGAGCTAACTTCCAGTACGGGGTTTGATGTTAGTTTGCCCAGAAATTGACATTTTTGTTGGGGTTGATACATTTTTCATAGCGGCAAATTGCATGAACCTCAAATACACATTTCAAATGTCCTGCATTGCAGGGTGATGAAATTAAGATCCTACATCTGTATGATGCAATAAATGGTCTGACTTTGAAATGTTGAAGCGGGTAAATTAACTTAGCCAGCGATTAGGGAGGAAAATCATGTTTTAGCTTTCTTCTGGAAGTGTTTTTCAGACTCTACTTTGTGTTCCTCATCAATATATTCATAGAAACTGTTTAATGTTTTGCTATTATTAGATCAAATTCTGTCCATAACTTTTTGAATAGAAACATCAGATCATACGTTTGTAGTTTGTCATAAAATCCTCTTTTGTCATATTTTTCTATTGATACCATTACTAGACGATTATTTTCCTGTTTAGCAGTGACAATGTTATTGTAACTTGTCCATGGTTCAGGGTTGATTATTTTGGGCCCTGGGGAAGGATATGGGTCATATTAGCCATCAATGTCCAGGGACTGATAAAGGACAGTTAGAGAGATTAGGAGGAGGGGGGAGGTTTAGCTGACTGTCTGGCACTGGGGTTTGGGGAATAGAGCACTATAAGAACTGTTTCAGGGTCAGGGACTAGGGCTATCTAGGGCTAACTAACACTCACTCACACTGAGAACAGAAAACACAGCAGGAGAGAGTGAAGGGGTGAGATGGAAAGAAGAAAAGGAAGCGAGAAAGTGGGGGAGAGTAAGATGTGTATTATTTTGTATAGTATATCATTTAGACTGTAAATTCACAAAAGCGTAATTATACCTGTTAGCACAATACAGCATGCAGGTGTTGGATCTTAATTTAATCACTCTGTTGTTGCTGAACATTTTCCTGTGCTGTAGGAATGCAGATGAGCGTCGTGATTTGCATAAATTCACTGAAAACCCGCACTAACAGTAACACACAGTTACGGTATATTAACACTATTGCACATTTCATGTAGCCTACTTTTGGCCAGCTAATAACCTAACCACCGATTAAACAACATTACATCTGCAGAAAAGACAAATTGTTCAAATCCTGTTGCTGCTGGAATATTTTGCTGCAACAATACTGGTCAAATTAACATCCGACACCTGTACAATCCACCTAACTGAAATAGCCTAGAGCAATCTCCAGTGTATCTGCTGTCCATCATGCTCCTAGACCTTTAATAGAGTTTTGTTTGTGACAGTGACCGAGCTGTCTAATCAGAAGAGTGACAGTAGGTCGGAAGGACGTTGTTGAAGGAGATTTCCTTGATGTATGACGTTTTCTTTTTCTCTCATGTAATTTAACACACATTTTCCTCCTCCTTTTGCTCTTTCCCGCTCACTTTTTCTGCTCTCCTCTTTTATCTCCCCCCTCACTCTCTCTCCCTTCCTTTCTTTCATCTCTCTCAATCATCCCACATCCCCCTGTCCCCCCTCGTTGTATGATAGCCCTGACAGCATAATATCCTTACGTTGTCTAACCTGTCCGTGTCTGAGGTTCTTGGCCCTTCTCTCCTGGCCCCTATGGTCTCCTGCCCCTCCCACGTTCTTAAAGGTCTCCTTTTAAGAAGAGTTTCTCTGTGGGGGGCAGTTGGGCTGGGGGCCCGGTGGGTGAGGGGCCAGGACAGGCGGAGAGTCGAGGCATCACAGATTAGGTCAGTGGAACGGCTAGCTAGGCTGAGCATGATGGATGAGCAGCAGAATGAGTTTCTGCCCAGGCTGTATTGTGAAATCTTTTCATTGTCACCGACGGGCCTATGAGGGTCTTGATGAATGAGGGAGCAAGTGTCAGATACGCCCATCTCCTGGTCTGCTCCCCTGCTCGCAAACACTCACACACCAACACCAACACTTTTAATATCTCCCCAAGCTGACTGTCTACCAACTGTTTACACTGACCTACCCTAACCCTGTCCGGCTGCTCGGCCACCACAGTATTGATAAAAGTAAACTTTAAAAATAGCTCCGGCCTATTAGAGAGAGGGGAAAAGGGAAGGCGGTAGAAAGGTGATTAAACTAGGGCTCTGTTGTTCTACTGAGGGTTCGTATCCGGTGGGGTCTCTTCTCTCCTCCTCTTTCTCCCTCTATCTCTTTCCTCCTACTCTCTCTCCCCTCTCTCTCCCTCCCTCTCTTCATCACCTGACCTCACTCGGTGTGGGTGGACTTCCCGCTCCCAGAGAGGTAGAGAGAGAGAAAGCGAATCTAGAGAGGGAGGAGGTCTCTTTATGTGAAGCGTTAGTGACCATGGTGACGGCTCAGTGTGATGGATGGGCCTCCTCCATCTGGTTGCAGTGCATGTAATAAATATCCATGCTCGTGTTTGACCTCTCTCACTTACCAGACACATCTTTCACTTTTGGGACATCCAGGGGGGACTCACAATTACGCTCTCTCGCTCACCGGGGTGGGGGTGGGGGTGGGGGTGGGGGGAGGTGTAGTTTGTGTGTGTGTGTGTGGGGGGGGGGGGGTTGGATAGCAGAGCAGTTTATGGGCCCCAGTCCAAGGGCAAATTGTCAAAAAAATGGATAGCTGTAAACAATGCTTCCTCCGCCAGGAGAATTCTCTACGCTTTCAATAACCTTTCACACCTCCTCCTCCTCGGCCCTCTCCTCCTCCTCAGTCCCCCTCTCTTCATCTCACATCCTCTCCGCGCTTCGGCTTTCCCAGAATGCTGTGCGGTAGGCTAGCACAATCCTATCCCTCAGTGTTGTGGGTACTGTAGCTCTGTGTTAACCCCTAACAGATTTACCCCTGGGAAACCGATTACCATCAGTTTGAAAACCAATTCATATCAAACAGGAATTGAACTATTCCTATACTTTTAAAGACACCTTCATGCATTTCATCAAGCATCCAGCACGAGCCTATTTCATTTGACCTGTAGATTACCTTAGAGATGACCCTGATTCAGAGGGGTTGGGTTAAATGTGGAAGACACATTTCAGTTGAATGCATTCAGTTGCACAACTGACTAGGTATCACCCTTTCCCTTTCATAAGGTCAAAAGTCATGTGAATAGACTCGAGGTGTTTAACCTGGCACATAGATGGAGGAGTGGATACATGTATGAATTCCATGGAGGCCAAGCTAGTTTAGCCTGATTGCCCATGCTGTATTTTTTTCTCCACTGCAGTGAGTTACAGAGAAAACAACCGTTAGACTAGTATCCCTATGGGTATTAGCATTTAGCATTACCTCAGTCGGTCATAAACAGCAGTTGGTGGGTTGGCCCTTAACACTGCCCCGGCGTATTAAGCCGTTCAGCTCCACTGTAATAGAAACAGATAGGCGGCCATTGGATTTTAATAAAGCCGGATAATAATGAGGCTAAAAAAGCCCAGTGAATTCTAAAGCAGCGGGGCTAATGAAGTGTCTATATGGGCAGTATGTGAGAAATAACCTCTAACCTATTAAGAAACAGCCCTAACTGGCTGCGCCACGCTCTCTGTACTCTGCCATTGCCTCTGACCTTGATTGAATTAACTGCACTCCTTAATTACTGAGCATGGTAAGATGGGAGCAGCTCGGCATCTAATTGAACTTTTTCATGCACCCAGCCAAACAATTTGTTCAGTTAAAAGTAGAAGGGGAAAAAATGTAATTAACAGCCCACCAACTCTTCTTTTTTTTTGCATTGATTATTATAACATAAGGAGTGTCTCAGGAGTTTTTGGAGAGGCTGTGAAGAGCGGAAGAAGCAAATCGCTTAACATTACTCACAATAACGCATGTTATAATCGCACAGAGAACTTACTTAAAATTCAATCCACTTTGGCATCATTATCATGTATCAACATAATAAATGAGCCCTTCAGAGCATGGTAATTATAATTTGATAAATCATCAGCAGAAAATTAACTGGATGTCAAAACATTCATTGGAAAGCGGGTGATGAATGGAGGATGATTGTGGTGATGAATTGTGTTAATCTACGCAGTATGAAGCCAGCGAAATGGCTAAGCAGCCCAAGATGGATGGACCAGGGAAACAGCAAGGTCAGGACACACAACCCAGGGAGAGAGAAAAAATAACAAGAGGAGGGAATGAGAGGAGCAGGGGGAGGGAAAGGCTGTGCTATAGAGCATGGTGCCGCACTCCTCTTTCTCATATCTTTTCCCTCTCTACCTCTCTCTTTTCCTATAGCTGTGTAGGTAACATACAGTGCATTCGGAAAGTATTCAGACCCCTTGACTTTTTCCACATTTTGTTACGTTACAGCCTTATTCTAAACACACAATACCCTATAATTGCAACAACAAAAAATCTACACACAACACCCTATAATTGCAAAGCGAAAACAGGTTTTTAGAAAAACAGAAATACCTTACTTACATAAGTATTCAGACCCTTTGCTATGAGACTCGAAATTGAGCTCAGGTGCATCCTATTTCCATTGATCATCCTTGAGATGTTTCTACAACTTGATTGGAGTCCACCTGTGGTAAATTCAATTGATTGGGCATGATTTGGAAAAGCACACACCTGTCTCTATAAGTTCCCACAGTTGACAGTGCATGTCAAAGCAGAAACCAAGCCATGAGGTTGAAGGAATTGTCCGTAGCGCTCCGAGGCAGGATTGTGTCGGCACAGATCTGAGGAAGGGTACCAAAACATTTCTGCAGCATTGAAGGTCCCCAAGAACACAGTGGTCTCCATCATTCTTAAATGGAAGAAGTTTGGAACCACCAAGACTCTTCCTAGAGCTGGCCGGCTGGCAAAACTGAGCAATCGGGGGAGAAGGGCCTTCGTCAGGAAGGTGACCAGGAACCCGATGGTCATTCTGACAGAGCTCCAGAGTTCCTTTGCGGAGATGGAAGAACCTTCCAGAAGGACAACCATCTCTGCAGCACTCCACCAATTAGGATTTTATGGTAGAGTGGCCAGACAGAAGCCACTCCTCAGTAAAAGGCACATGACAGCCCTCTTGGAGTTTTCCAAAAAGGCACCTAAAGACTCTCAGACCATGAGAAACAAGATTTTGATGATTCTGATGAAACCAAGAACTCTTTGGCATGAATGCCAGGTGTCACGTCTGGAGGAAACCTTGCACCATCCTTACGATGAAGCATGGTGGTGGCAGCATCATGCTGTGGGGATGTTTTTCAACGGCAGGAACTGGGAGACTAGTTAGGATCAAGGGAAAGATGAACGGAGCAAAGTACAGAGAGTTCCTTGATGAAAACCTGCTCCAGAGTGCTCAGGACCTCAGACTGGGGCAAAGGTTCAGCTTCCAACAGGACAACAACCCTAAGCACACAGCCAAGACAACGCAGGAGTGGCTTCAGGACTCTGAATGTTCTTGAGTGGCCCAGCCAGAGCCCAGACTTGAACCAGATCAAACATCTCTTGAGAGACCTGCAAATAGCTGTCCAGCAACGCTCCTCAAGGAGCAAACTCCTCAAATACAGGTGTGCCAAGCTTGTTGCATCATACCCAAGAAGACTCGAGGCTGTAATCGCTGTCAAAGGTGTTTCAACAAAGTACTGAGTAAAGGGTCTGAATACTTTTGTAAATGTGATATTTGTATATTAATTTTTGTTGTTGTTGAAATACTTCAGTTGAGAATTTTTATTATATTGAGTTTGCCTGACTCACTGGAACCAAAATAATAGGCCCAACAGTGTAAATCCCATCAATCTGGCTCTCTATGCAGACTCAATCAAACTATAAAATAAATACTATTTGAACCCCTGTCTGATATGTATTGATTTAAGTGATATATGAGGCATTGTAAGCATTAGTTCAACAAATTAAGCTAAAAACGTTAGTATCCAATATTGAGTGTTGAATATCTTGGTCTTATAGATTGACAGGTTTCGACGGGTGTTTGAAAGCAGAGGTGATTGTCAAGGTTCACTTCTTGGGCTGGCTTTGGGGGGGATGTGGACCATAGCTGTTATCAGTCTTTCAGCAGTCCCATCAGACACTTCCTGTCCTCTAGTCTCAGTGAAAACTCCCTGTAAGCATCCGAAATAGCATTCTATTCCCTATATATTGCAGAACGTTTGACCAGATCCCTATGGGCCCTGTTCAAAAGTAGTGCACTATGTAAGAGCTCAATGGGCACTGGTCAAGAAGTTGCGCACTATGCAGGTAATAGGGTGGTGCCATTTGGTATGCGTGCCCTGCCTCCTGTAGTTAATGTCCATGATATGTCCCTAGAGGAACATTATTTATCATGCTCTGTAGAGTAGACAGTCATACTCTCGCCAGACTTTGTCCAAAATGAGACATCATATTTAAAGGTTGTCAGTTGTGAATTTAGTATTTTTCGGTTTTCTTCAACTGGAGAGAGTTGCAATTAGTCATACATAAATGTTAGTATTATACAGTACAATCAAAGTCATATACATCTAACTAGACGTACTAACATGGTGGATAGTTTACAGATAACCTGCATTCTAAATAATGCTATTGCTGTGTGTTATTAACTATCATACAGTGTTGGGGAGTAGTACATGTTATTCAACTAGTAATTTAACTACAGTTTGCAGTAGCTTTGTGGTAGTTCAAATCTAGGTAGTGTTTTCAGTAGTTAATTACTTTTTTGCCATGTAGTGATGGTATTTGGTATTTTATTAGGATCCCCATTAGCTGTTGCGAAAGCAGCAGATACAGTAGCTACTCTTCCTGGGGTCCTAACAAAACATGAAACATGATGTAGCTCTCTACTGGAACTACACATTACTTTTTTTGCTAAAATAAATATGAATGAAGTAAGCAGTCATTTCCTTTCTTTTTGTCACTTGAAACATTGTTTTTGTGTCTAATAGGCTAAATTACACATTCTGTTAACATAAGCCCCCGTTAAGACGGGCCGTCACATATGACCCCAAAGTGATCTAGTCTGAGATTTCAGATTGACTTAAGTTACGTTTTCACAAAGTACTTTTGATGTTGTGAACTACTTTTTCAAAGTAACTTTAGTTAAGTAAACTATATTTTTCTTCAAGCTGGAATCCTTAATGGTGAAACAGACAACAACAAAGAAGTGAATGCAAATAACCAACACAGTTTTTTCCCCCTCGTACATCATTGTGCTCGTGATAGAAGAGCACAATATCTACTGAAGAAAAAAAAAATGTCATGCTGTGCCACACTCCTCAGTTCGGCAGCAAAAACAATAACAATGGTGGAGGGGTGGCCAGTGGCACAGTTTCCCCCTATTGCATATTCCATCTTTAAGGGTAGCTTTATTTCTTTGAGTGTGAAGTAATTTGTAGCTTGGTAAACTACAGTACCAGTCAAAAGTTTGGACACACTTACTCATTCAAGAGTTTTTATTTATTTTTACTATTTTCTACATTGTAGAATAATAGTGAAGATATCAAAACTATGAAATAACACATATGGAATCATGTAGTAACCAAAAAAGTTTTAAACAAAATATATTTTATATTTGAGATTCTTCAAAGTAGCCACCCTTTGCCTTGATGACAGCTTTGCACACTCTTGGCATTCTCTCGACCAGCTTAACTTGGAATGCTTTTCCAACAGTCTTGAAGGAGTTCCCACATACTGTATGCTGAGCACTTGTTGGCTGCTTTTCCTTCACTCTGCGGTCCAACTCATCCCAAACCATTTCACTTAGGTTGAGGTCGGGTGATTGTGGAGGCCAGGTCATCTGATGCAGCACTCCATCACTGTCCTTCTTGGTCAAATATCCCTTACACAGCCTGGAGGTGTGTTGGGTCATTGTACTGTTGAAAAACAAATGATAGTCCCACAAAGCGCAAGTCAGATGGGATGGCGTATCGCTGCTGAATGCTGTGGTAGCCATGCTGGTTAAGTGTGCCTTGAATTCTAAATAAATCACAGACAGTGTCACTAGCAAAGCACCCCCACATCATCACACCACCACCTCCATGCTTCACAGTGGGAACCACACATGTAGAGATTATCCGTTAACCTACTCTGCGTCTCACAAAGACACGGTGGTTGGAACCAAAAATCTCAAATTTGGACTCATCAGACCAAAGGACAGATTTCCACCAGTCTAATGTCCATTGCTCATGTTTCTTGGACCAAGCATGTCTCTTCTTCTTATTGGTGTCCTTTAGTTGTGGTTTCTTTGCAGCAATTCGACCATGAAGGCCTTATTCACGTCTCCTCTGAACATTTGATGTTGAGATATCTGTTACTTGAATCCTGTGAAGCATTTATTTGGGCTACAATCTGAGGCTGGTAACTCTAATGAACTTCTCCTCTGCAGCAGAGGTAAGTCTGGGTCTTCCTTTCCTGTGGCGGTTCTCATAAGAGCCAGTTTCATCATAGCACTTGATGGTTTTTGCGACTGCACTTGAAAAAACTTTCAAATACATTTTCCGGATTGACTGACCTTCATGTCTTAAAGTAATGATGGACTGTCATTTCTCTTTGCTTATTTGAGCTGTTCTTGCCATAATATGGACTTGGTATTTTACCAAATAGGGCTATCTTCTGTGTACCACCCATACCTTGTCACAACACAACTGATTGTCTCAAACGCATTAAGAAGGAAAGAAATTTGATTGTCTCAAGCGCATTAAGAAGGTTAGAAATTCCACAAATGAACTTTTAAGCACACCTGTTAATTGAAAACCATTCCAGGTGACTACCTCATGAAGCTGGTTGAGAGAATGCCAAGAGTGTGCAAAGCTGTCATCAAGGCAAAGGGTGGCTACTTTAAAGAATCTCATATATAAAATATACACTACCGTTCAAAAGTTTGGGGTCACATAGAAATGTCATTTTTCTTCTTTTTTTCTTCATAAAATAACATCAAATTGATCAGAAATAGTGTAGACATTGTTAATGTTGTAAATGATGTTCCAATGGCACATTGTTTTAGCTAATCCAAGTTTATAATTTTAAAATGCTAATTGTTCAGTGAAGAGGTGACTACAGGATGCTGGCCTTCTAGGCAGAGTTCCTCTGTCCAGTGTTTGTGTTCTTTTGCACATCTTAATCTTTTATTTTTATTGGCCAGTCTGAGATATGGCTTTTTCTTTGCAACTCTAGGCAAAGAAAAAGGCCAGCATCCCGGAGTCGCCTCTTCATTGTTTACGTTGAGACTGGTGTTTTGCGGATACTATTTAATGAAGCTGCCAGTTAGAGCCAGTTTGCGCTGTTCTGTGAAGGGAGTAGTACACAGTGTTGTACGAGATCTTCAGTGGCAATTTCTCACATGGAATAGCCTTCATTTCTCAGAACAAGAATAGAGTTTCAGAAGAAAGTCTTTGTTTCTGGCCATTTTGAGCCTGTAATCGAACCCACAAATGCTGATGCTCCAGATAATCAACTAGTCTAAAGAAGGCCAGTTTTATTGCTTTTTTAATCAGAACAGCAGTTTTCAGCTGTGCTAACATAATTGCAAAAGGGTTTGGTGGTTGCTGATAATGGGCCTCTGTACGCCTATGTAGATATTCCATAAAAAATCTGCCGTTTCCAGACACAATAGTCGTTTACAACATTAACAAAGTGTACACTTTATTTCTGATCAATTTGATGTTATTTTAATGGACAAAAAAACTGTGTTTCTTTCAAAAACAAGGACATTTCTAAGTGACCCCAAACTTTTGAACGGTAGTGTATTTTGATTTGTTTAACACTTTTTTGGTTACTACATGATTCCATATGTGTTATTTCCTAGTTCTGATGTCTTCACTATTATTCTACAATGTAGAAAATAGTAAAAATAAGGAAACACCCTTGAATGAGTCGGTGTGTCCAAACGTTTGACTGGTACTGTATATTTTCTCAGTAGCTTCCCCAACAACACTGCTATCATATGATAAATGTTACCATAGTTTTTCACTAATACATTAGTACTTATTTTAACACTAAAGCGGCGGTAGTTATTCTTGTTACATGGCATGTTGTAAAGGGGTTAAATCAAATAGATTATTTTCTCCATGTTAATGTGACTTAAAGTAGATGTGTCCCATCTCCTCCTCTCATCCAGGGCCCTTGGTGATGGTAATGAAGGCTATTTCTACAAATAACCGTAATTACACGTCAGCACTGGTGATGTGTGACAAACCACACATAATGTTGCATTTATTGAATTCATTACACTGACAGCCATTTGATTCCTTCATTTGTCTTGCACCTGTCACAGAGAGTGAGTGAAAGTGCGTACTGCTGCACTTAATGTTGTTTTTGACACTGTTGTTGTGGGCTATTCGTAGGCTCCTTTAAACAAAACAAAATGGCCACCAGCTTGTATTATCTCTCTGTGTATGCTAATCAAACAACATGTCTGACCGAAACAACATTTTGTGGTCAGTGTTTTTGAAGGGTAAGAACAGCCCCTACCATGCAGAGAAGAAAATAAAATCCCACTCCTCCTGTGTCATCTCTAGCATGATGGAAATATTCATCTCATACAGTGTGGTAGACACCTCTTATCATGCTGGCAGGTTGACATAAGAAGAGGAAATCTCTCTCGTCTTGATTCCCACAATGAATGCAGCACACCGAATGGCAGGGCCCCCACTGCCTATGTAAGAGCTAGCAATCACACCTTTTTCATTTCTGCGACTTGCCTTTTATGTGGCGGTGGCAGAGGCGCTCTCTCTCTTTCTTTCACTCTTTTTTTCTTTCTCTTTCTCTCACTGTCGCCAGGAAATTATCCCTAGGCATGTCAAGAGCTACTCTTTGATGGAGGGATGGGATGGAGGGATGAGATGGAGGGGAAGAAATGTGTCAGCGTGCCTCTTAAGTTTCTGATTGTCTAAATTACACAGAACCTCATCATACAGCTTTCTCTCTTTCTGACACTACAATAACCAATACTTATCTCTGTCACTCAGGGTTTCAAGGTTACTATTTTATAGCTTGAAGTGAGGGGTGAATACATGTACATTTCCAAGGATGAGGAAAAGGGAGATAGAGGGAGAAGGGATTGAAGAGGAGGGGGAGGGGTAGAGTTCTTGTCTTGTGTCACTTCCTATTTTCCCCTTTTCTCCTAGTTCTAAAGGAATCCTTTTAGGAAGATTTGGTAAATAAGCTTGGAATGGGATCTGTTTTTTTTTTATTGAATCAAAGCCTGTGCTTCGATAAGTACAGTCGGACTGTAATCAGACGGGTCTGCGAAGAGGAGAGTGCTGGCCATGAAATTGTGGGAAAATATATTTTTTGATGTGTTATCCTAAGTATTGGGTTTCCCCGCTCACGATTTTCTAAATACTCTTGCAAATTAATAACATTTTATCATTTAGTGGGGGGGGGGGAGAAAAAGCTTAAACATTACAGTACAGATAATCAAATGACTTTTAATGCTGATTGTTGTGTACATCATGTTGTGTCCATCAAATTCAAATGAAATCAAGTCAAATGTTATTTGTCACATGCTTCATAAACAACAGGTGTAGACTAACAGTGAAATGCTTACTTGCAAGCGCTTCCCAACAATGCAGAGAGAAAAAAAGAGAAATAATAGAAAAATAATAACCGAGGAATAAATGCACAATGAGTAACGATAACATGCAGTACCAGTACCGAGTCGAAATGCAGGAGTACGAGGTAATTGAGGTAGATATGTACATATAGGTAGAGATAAAGGGACTTTGCAACAGGATAGATAATAAATTGTAGCAGCAGCGTATGTGATAAGTCAAAATAATTAGTGCTAGAAGGGTCAATGCAGATAGTCCGGGTAGCTATTTAGCAGTCTTGTGGCTTGGCGGTAGAAGCTTTTCAGGGTCCTTTTGGTTCCAGACTTGGTGCATCAGTACCGTGTGTCATGTGGTAGCAGAGAGAACAGTCTATGACTTGGGTGGCTGCAGTCTTTGCACTACCCTCTGTAGCGCCTTGCGGTCGGATGCCAAGCAGTTGCCATACCAAGCGGTGATGGAGCCAGTCAAGATGCTCTCAATGGTGCAACTGTATAACTTCTTGAGGATCTGAGGGCCCATGCCAAATCTTTTCAGCCTCCTAAGGGGGAAGAGACATTGTCGTGCATTCTTCAGGACTGTGTTGGTGTGTGGACCATGATCATTTCTTAGTGATGTGGACATTGACAAACTTGAAGCTCTCAACCCTCTCCACTACACCCTGTCGATGTGGATGGGGCATGCTCAACCCTCCGTTTCCTGTAGTCCACATTCAGCTCATTCGTCTTTCTTACATTGAGGGAGAGGTTGTTGTCCTGCAACACACTGCCAGGTCACTGACCTCCTCTCTATAGGCTGTCTCATCGTTGTCGGTGATCATGCTAATCACCATCGTGTCATCAGCAAACTTAATGTTGTTGGAGTCTTGCGCGGCCAGGCAGTCGTTGGTGAACAAGGAATACAGAAGGGGGCTAAGCACGCACCCTTGAGGGGCCCCCGTGTTGAGGGTCAGCGTGACGGATGTGTTATTGCCTACCCTCACCACCTGGGGGTGGCCTGTCAGGAACTCCAGGATCCAGTTTCAGAGGGAGGTGTTCAGTCCCAGGGTCCTGATCTTGGTGATGACCTTGGAGGGCACTATGGTGTTGAACTCTGAGCTATACTCACGTAGGTGTTCCTCTTGTTTAGGTGGGAAAGGGAAGTGTGGAGTGCAATATAGATTGCGTCATCTGTGTATCTGCTGGGGCGATATGATATACAAATTGGAGTGGGTCCAGAACAGCTGGTGTTCTCATGCATGGTTCAGTGTTGCTTGCCTCAAGGCGAGCATAGAAGGAATTTAGCTCATCTGGTAGGCTCGCGGTTGGGTTTCCCTTTGTAAACTGTGATAGTTTACAATCCCTGCCACATACGATGAGCGTCAGAGCAGGCGTAGTAGGATTTGATCTTAGTCTTGTATTGATGTTTTGATTGTTTGATGACTCGTCGGACGTCGTAGCAGGGTTTCTTATAAGCATCTAGATTAGTGTCCCAGTCCTTGAAAGCGGCAGCTCTAGCCTTTAGCTCATTGAGGATGTTGCCTGTAATTCATGGCTTCTGGTTGGAATATGTACGTACGACACTGCGGGGTCTGTTATCAGATGAATGCCGGAACATATTCCAGTCTGTGCTAGTGAAACAGTCCTGTAGCTTAGATATGATATACAAATTGGAGTTGGTCCAGAACAGCTGGTGTTCTCATGCATGGTTCAGTGTTGCTTGCCTCAAGGCGAGCATAGAAGGAATTTAGCTCATCTGGTAGGCTCGCGGTTGGGTTTCCCTTTGTAAACCGTGATAGTTTGCAAGCCCTGCCGCTTACGACAAGCGTCAGTGCTAGTGAAACAGTCCTGTAGCTTAGCATCAATGATGGGAAAAGTATCCAGTTGTTATACTTAAGTAAAAGTAAAGATACCTTAATAGAAAATGACTCAAGTAAAAGTGAAAGTCAGACAGTAAAATACTACTTGAGTAAAAATCTAGAAGTATTTGGTTTTAAATATACGTAATACAAAAGTACATGTAATTGCTAAAATATACTTAAGTAAACATTTTCTTGTTTTGTTTATTTACAGATAGCCAGGGGCACACTCCAACACTCAGACATCTTTACAAATGAAGCATTTGTGTTTAATGAGTCATCCAGGTCAGAGGCAGTAAGGATGACCAGGGATGTTCTCTTGATAAGTGTGTGAATTTGACAAAAAAAATACTTAAGTAAAAATACTTTCAAGTACTACTTAAGTACTTTACACCAGTGCTTAGCATCCACTTCATTGGACCACTTCTGTATTTAGCGTGACACTGGTACTTCCTGTTTTACTTTTTGCTTGTAAGCAGGAATCAGGAGGATAGAGTTATGGTCAGATTTGTCAATGGAGGGTGAGGGAGAGCTTGGTATGTGTTTCTGTTTGTGGAGTTAAGGTGATCTAGAGTTTTGTCACCTCCAGCTGCACATGTGACATGCTGGTAAACATGAGGTAAGACAGATTTCACTTTCCCTGCATTAAAATCACCATCCACTAGGAGCGTCTTCTCTGGATGTGCATTTTCTTGTTTGTTTATGGCCCTATACAGCTTGTTGAGTGCAGTCTTAGTGCCAGCATCGGTTTGTGAGGGTAAATAGACAGACCGTTTCGAAAATATTGCTCAGAACTATTTTTGTAAATAGTATGGTCTGCAGTTTATCATCAACTCAGGTGAGCAAAACCTTGAGACTTCCTTATCATTCAAGATCGCGCACCAGCTGTTGGTAACAAAAAGACACACACCTCCCCCCTTAACCTTATCCGAAGCTGCCGTTCAGTCTTGAAGATGCATAGAAAAAAACAGCTAAATGTATATTATCCATGTCCTTGTTCAGCCACGACTCTGAGAAGCATAGGATATTACAGTTCTGAATGTCCCATTGATAGGATAGTCTCGAACGGAGCTCATCCAGTTTGTTCTCTAGTGATTGTACATTTGTCAATAGAACGGAGGGTAGAGGCAATTTATTTACTTGTCAACGTAGTCTCGTTTGCCTCTTGCACCGTCTCTTCCTCTTTCGAGTCCCGTGGATTAGGGCCTGGTCTGGGATTAGCAGCCCATCCACAGCTGCCGACTGCTGCCATTTGAAGTAGAAATCTTCATCCAAATCATGGTTACTGATCGCTGTTCTGATGTCCAGAATCTATTTTCGGTCATGGGAAATGGAGAAAATATTATATACAAAAAAAAGTTGAGATCAGTGTAAAAAAACTAAATAGCAGAATGTGTAAGTCGTCAGCTATCCATTTCTGCAGTGCCATCTTGCCTCTGTTTCAATCCACTTATATAGCACAGTAATCATTAATCATCATCGCCATATCACATCAGCAATGTGAAGATTGTCTGTCTGCTCCCCCTTGACAAAGTGTTCAGTGAGAAAATGGTCCATTATCTTGCCAGTTTTTACTCTGCGTGCTCCTATCATATTCGTATAGGTCTGTGTGTCTAACAGTATGTCTCCCCTATGCAGCCCTCTCCTCTCCTCTCTCATTCTGCCACTAAAGTGTTCTTCAAAGGTATATATTTCATAGCAAGCTGACAGTCCTGACACCATAATTGACCTGAAAGCTTCCATCTTCCTCTTTTGAAATTCCCTCCGTTGTAATGTGTGTCAACTAGATAAAATGATTCCCTCTCACAGCTTTCTCCACATTTCCATTTGCAAGGCGACTGACTGACTGACTGACTGACGGTCTTACTGACTGTCTGAATGAGTGAAGCCATTATCATTCTGTTTGAATGGCTCTGGATCTGATACCAGGTACTGATGTAAAATTGTTTCATTGTTTGAAAAGGTGTTCGCTCTCCATTCCTACACCTTAGAGAAAGAAGCTTGTCGTGTTTTCAGAGGTGTTAAACACTATGATATACTAGGGTTTTGTTATATTTTCGTTTTAATGCACACCCCTCCCTCCCCTTCTCCGTAATGGAACTCGTTTTTCAGATTTTCATAATTTGTCCGTCAGATATCAGTCAGTCGTGCTCTCACTTAGCTAAAATGGTTTTAGACTATTATTAGCCGTGGTAATGATACACATAATGGTTATATTAATAAACTTTGAATCACTGAGAATGTGAATGTCATGTACATTTGAACCTAGCTTAAATGTTTATTTGAAACGCATTGATAACTAACAACTGACAGGCACCAAGGAGTGAGGAGTTGTACGGAGTTGTACTGTTCATTTATGAAGAGACATATCTTAACCAATGGTGGTTAGCTCGAGCCTGCTCAGTGCCTTTGTTGCTCTCTTGTGTCTTCCTGGTTACTACAGAAACCATGTGGCCACAACAAACAGGCCTCACAGGTCAGCTGACATCACATCATTGTGCCAAACACGCTTACATCCACTGTCAATCTAGGTTTAGCGTCACCGCAAACGACAAGCCACCTCAGTCTCAAACACTCAACAATACAGCCCTTCCAAAAAGCGCCATAACTCTGTTTTTATTTTATTTTATTTTTTTCACACCAGTGGCTATAAAAAGATCAGCTGTGTTTTTGTCTGCCATGTCATATCACAGCGGTTCACGCTTGGTCCATGAACCTGAGACATATTTTCTCTTTCTCCTCCAGCTAATTGGTGGCTGCTTAAGACGGCTCTCTGTTCAGAGCCTGTGATCTTAGGCAATGTGTGAATGTGCTGCTCTGGGTGTCTGCTTCTCTGCTAGACTGGATGTCTTCTTGTCAGTTCAGGGGTATATTTTTCAGGGCGGATTGTTATTAGATTAATTAACGCTGTATTGACTAACTGTGATGAGGTTGTGCGTTTATTTTTTTTCCCCCAGTTTTTTTCTCACCTCCCGACGCAC
Organism: Salvelinus namaycush; assembly: GCF_016432855.1. NCBI lineage: Eukaryota > Metazoa > Chordata > Actinopteri > Salmoniformes > Salmonidae > Salvelinus > Salvelinus namaycush. Next base: position 55,371,005 of record NC_052310.1, read on the forward strand.
TGTCTCTTAACTCTTAAAACGGTTTCCATCAAGGTAATGACGGAGGAAAACATAAGCTTTTAGAACTTGCACAACAGTGAGGAGCAGGTATAATCACGTTCAGTCTAAAACAATGCCCTGTTTATGTGAATAGATATTCATTGTGGTGCACTTAGTGAATACCATAGAATCAGATTATATTTCCATGGTGAATAATACCTTTTTGTGTTACTACCCTTAGACCTACCTACCAGCTTACACCTACCTATAATTTGTTAAACAAATATGAGCACTGTGTTTATTTTTGCCATTGTGCATATACAATGTAGAGAGAGGGATAGTATGACAGAGTGAAAAGGGTTTGGGTAGAAGCAAGCAGCACTTTTCAGGGGGCAAAGCCAAAGCCGAGAGGGAGGCTGAAACAAGCTTTAGAGAGCAGCCCAATCCACTCCAGTTTCCTGGTAAGCCTGTTGGACATCCAGCTTTGTTCCCCTTATAGTCTCCTGATCAGGGGGCTGACGCGCTTGTCCCCTCGCATGTTCCTCTTGTAGATCACCCAGGACCATTCAGAGAGCCTAAGTGCTCAAATTGAGCCATTTTGTCTCACTTTAAAACAAACCAAGACCTATTATGCGTGATTTTTCCTTCATAGCCCCTTTCCATCCCTTCCTCCGTTCGTTCCAACGCTGGCCCCCGTCTTGGTGGTTTTTCACTTTCCCTCTCCTCTCTACGGCTCGGACGGCTAACCTAGTCAGGGGGCCAGTGTATCCACTCCAGGAGTGTCAACTCCAATATGAGGCAATTTGGTGTGAAATGTGGTGCCATGGTGTGGGGGCCCATAGGTCAGGCCCACCCCAGTAATAGATGTTGCTTATTCATCTAGTTGTTCGTGTCTCCCCTCTTCTCCGGCCCAGCGGCCCTCTTTGTTTGGATAAATCATTTGAAGATTCACTGTAGAGTCTTAGAACCCTGAGAAGAGTCCTCTTGCTGCACTGTCTCTATGTTCCTGCCTGGCGGGGGGCTCGGCACTGGGGACACACAATGGCCGCTGTACAAAAGGGGCTTTCCCCAACACAAGGCCTGGAGGACATCTCATAGCGTGACACTGGACACAGTGGGACACATAATGGCCGACACACAAAAGGGGCTTTTTCTCAAGACAGTGACTCAGTGGACAGCTCATGGCATGACAAGCAGGCCAGCTCTCAGGCTAATTTGCTATGGAACCAGTATGTCCAAATGGTGCTTCATCAGATGCCTGAGCTATCAGTAAACACCATTCAAATGGATCCAGAAAAAGAACGCAGGAATTTGTACAGAACCTACTTCTTTGCTTGCGTAGTGATAAAGACAAAACATAATGCATGCTTCATACATCCAGTCATTGTATAACGGGGCGGCAGTTAGCCTAGTGGTTAGAGCGTTGGGCCAGTAACCGAAAGGTTGCTGGATAGAATCCCTGAGCTGACAAGGTAAAAATATGTTGTTCTGCCCCTGAACAAGGCAGTTAACCCACTGTTCCAAGGCCATCATTGAAAATAAGAATTTGTTCTTAACTGACTTGCCTAGTTAAATAAAGGTAAAAAAAAAAAAGTATTCTTTTCTACAGATTTTCTTTTCTTGTCTTCCTCTCGCTCTCTCCTTTCTCCTTATGCTCGGCCTGGTCTGAGTAACGTTACCTGCTAGTTGGAGCGCAGGATGAAACACTCGCTCCGTTTAAACAGAAAGAAGTTCCCGTAATGATAGAGCCAGGTTTAATCTGCTGGGGCCTCTGACATGTCAACCTCAGCCAGGCAGTCAGGCAGGCGGCTGGGTGGGTGGTATGTCTTCCAGGCCCTTTGAAGAGAGACGATTTGGAGAGATTTGGATCATTACACAATAAAGAACACTTCATAAGTTTTGAAGTGAGTTGGGAAGTGACGGTTAATGATGTTGACAGCAATTCACCTCCACCGAATTACAGAAGGATTTGACTAGACTTGCCTTCTTTAATGAGCCCCGCTCTGTAGAGGTAATGGGCCAGCAACAGTAAGAGAGGAGGGAGGGAGAGTGAAGGAGAGGGAGAGAGAAGAAGGATGTCAGGGAAAGATATGAGGGAGTGAGGGAGGTCGAATATGAAAGAGGGAGGCTGAGAGAAATGTTCTCTTTCCCAAAAAGCTGAGCTAGCGTCCAATGTTAGCATTAGGCAGATAGACGATCACATGCCTCTCTTTAGACCGTCATGTCAGGGCGCTATCAAGGCCATCTTCAAAAGAAAGAGACCACGAGCGCAGGTACAGTAGGCCTTCTCCTCTTCTGTTTAAAGACATTCTTCAGTGAAGAGGTGCGCATTTGCTCTTGGTTAACTGAATCTGAATTCCATTTGCATGGAGAAACCAACCACATGCCCCATTTATTTTGATTGAAGGCTTTTGAAAAGTATACAAAAACACCAACAACCCAGATGGACATAGGCGCTAACTCTGGAGATTGGGGTATAGTTCTCTTGGGTTTTGTATCAAGGTCCTGTGATGATTAAGGAATGTCATGAGTTATTTTCTGCATATGCATTGTTCTTTTTTTGAAGGCCAAACCCACCCTTGGTGTGCGTGGCCAAAGACCTCTATTTTCATGTCATCTGACCGTAGCACCGCCTGGAGTTTGCTAAACGCATTGGCGCTTGGATTGTAGCCACAGTTATGGTCATATGACACGAAAATAGAGGTATTTGGCATCGCACACCAGTGGTGGATTTGGCCTTTGAAAGAACAATGCACATCCAGAAAATACCTCATCCCTACTGTAAAATGTGGTGGTGGATCTTTGATGTTATGGGACTAATTTGCTTCCACTGGTCCTGGAGTCCTTGTGAAGGACAATAACATCATGGACATTTTAGCCAAAAACCTGGTTGCCTCTACCAGCAGGCTGAAACTTGTCTGCAAGTGGATCTTCCAGCAAGACATTAACCCAAAGCACACACGAAAATCCACAAATAAGTGATTAATTGACCGCAAAAAAAACTGTCTCCGGACTTGAACCTTATTGAAAAGCTGTGGTTTGACTTGAAGAGGGCGATCCATAAGTGCAGACAAAGTATATCAAAGATCTGGAAAGATTCTGTATGGAAGAATGGTCTAAGATCCCTCCCAATGTGTTCTCCAATCTCATAAAACATTTTAGAAAAAGGCTGTGTCGTTATCCTCGCAAGGGGTGGGTTCTGGAGTAATGAAAACAGGGGATCCAATCATTTTGACCACTATTTTTTAGAGATTTATTTGTATTACTTCTTTAAAAAATTCTATTGCTCTGAGCAAATGTATTAGTATAAAATAATAGACATATACTGAACAGAAATATAAATGCAACATGAGCTAAAATAAAAGATCCCAAATATGTTCCATATGCACAAAAATGTCTCTAAAATGTGGTGCACACATTTATTCACATCCCTGTTGGTGAGCATTTCTCCTTTGCCAAGATAATCCATCCACCTGACAGGTATGGCATATCAAGAAGCTGATTAAATAGCATGATCATATTTTTTTAAATTTAACTAGGCAAGTCAGTTAAGAATTTTTATTTATTTTCAATGACGACCTACCCCAGCCAAACCTTAACCCGGACGACGCTGGGCCAATTTTGCGCCGACCTATGGGACGCCCAATCACAGCCAGTTGTGATACAGCCTGGAATCGAACCAGGGTCTGTAGTGACACCTCTAGCACTGAGATGCAGTGCCTTAGACCCCTGCGCCACTCGGGAGCCGAAAGGCATAGCAGAGGATGGTTCCGATCCATCAACCTCTGGGTTATGGGCCCAGCACGCGTCCAACCGGACTCGCAATAGACCACGTGTAACCACGCCAGCCCGAGACCTCCGCATCTGGCTTCTTCACCTGCGGGATCATCTGAGACCAGCCACCCGGGCAGCTGATGAAACTGTGGGTTTGCACACTGGAATAATTTATGCACAAACTGTCAGAAACCATCTCAGGGAAGCTCTTCTGCGGTCTCGTTGTCCTCACCAGGCTCTTGACCTGACTGCAGTTCAGCGTCGTAACCAACTTCAGTGGGCAATTGCTCACCTTTGATGGCCACTGGCATGCTGGAGAAGTGTGCTCTTCACGGGTGAATCACGGTTTCAACTGTACTGTGCAGATGGCAGACAGTGTGTATGGTGTTGTGTGGGCGAGCGGTTTGGTGGCGGTGAGGTTATGGTATGGGCAGGCATAAGCTACGGACAACAAACACAATTGCATTTTATCGGTGGCAACTTGAATGCACAGAGATACTGTCACGAGATCCTGAGGCACATTGTTGTGCCATTCATCCGCCGCCATCACCTAATGTTTCAGCATGATAATGCACGGCCCCATGTCGCAAGGATCTTTACGCAATTCCTGAAGTTTTTCCATGGCCTGCGTACTCACCAGGCATGGCACCCATTGAGCATGTTTGGGATGCTCTGGATCGACGTGTACGACAGCATGTTCCCTTCATTCCCGCCAGTATCCAGCAACTTCACACAGCCATTGAAGAGGAAAATCAAAATCAACAACCTGATCAACTCTATGCGAAGGAGATGTGTTGCACTGCATTAGGCAAATGGTGGTCACATCTGATACTGACTTGTTTTCTGACACACGCCCCCACTTTTTTTTAAGGTACACTACATGACCAAAAGTATGTGGACATCTGCTTGTCAAACATCTCATTCAAAAATCATGAGCATTAATCTGGAGTTGGTCCCCCCTTTGCTGCTTAAACAGCATCCACTCTTCTGGGAAGCCTTTCCACTAGATGTTGGAACATTGCTGCGGTGACTTGCTTCCATTCAGCCACAAGAGCCTTAGTAAGGTCGTGCATTGATGTTGGGCAATTAGGCCTGGCTCGCAGTCGGTGTTCCAATTCATCTCAAAGGTGTTCGATCAGGTTGAGGTCAGGGCTCTGTGCAGGCCAGTCAAGTTCATCCACACCGATCTTGACAAACCATTTCTGTATGGACCTCGGTTGGTGCACGGGGCATTGTCATGCTGAAACAGGAAAGGGCCTTCCCCAAACTGTTTCCACAAGTTGGAAGCACAGAATCATCTAGAATATCATTGTATGCTGTAGTGTTAAAATGACCCTTCACTGGAACTAAGGTGCCTAGCCCAAAGCATGAAAACCAGCCCCAGACCATTATTCCCTCTCCACCAAACTTTACAGTTGGCCCTATGCATTAAGACAGGTAGCGTGTTCCTGGCAACCGCCAAACCCAGATTAGTCCGTTGGACTGCCAGATGGTGAAGCGTGATTCATCACTCCAGAGAACGCATTTCAACTGCTCCAGAGTCCAATGGCGGAGAGCTTTACACCACTCCAGCCAACGCTTGGCATTGCATATGGTGATCTTTAGCATGTGTGCGACTGCTCGGCCATGGAAACCCATTTCATGAAGCTCCCGACTAACAGTTCTTGTGCTCACGTTGCTTCCAGATGCAGTTTGGAACTCGGTAGTCAGTGTTGCACCCGAGGACAGACGGTTTTTATACGTTACGTGCTTCAGCACTCGGCTGTCCCGTTCTGTGAGCTTGTGTGGCCTACCACTTCGCAGCTAAGCTGTTGTTGCTCCTAGACTTTTCCACTTCACAATAACAGCACTTACACTTACAGACTGGGGCAGCTCTAGCAGGATAGAAATTTGACCATCTGACTTGTTAGAAAGGTGGCATCCTATGACGGTGCCACGTTGAAAGTCACTGAGCTCTTCAGTAGGGCCATTCTACGGCCTAGGTTTGTCTATGGAGATTGCATGGCTGTGTGCTCGATTTTATACACCGGACAGCAGCGGGTGTGGCTGAAATAGCCGAATCCACAAATTTGAATGGGTGTCCATGTACTTACAGTGGGGCAAAAAAGTATTTAGTCAGCCACCAATTGTGCAAGTTCTCCCACTTAAAAATATGAGAGAGGCCTGTAATTTTCATCATAGGTACACTTCAACTATGACAGACAAAATTAGACAAAAAATCCAGAAAATCACATTGTAGGATTTTTTATGAATTTATTTGCAAATTATGGTGGAAAAAAAGTATTTGGTCAATAACAAAAGTTTATCTCAATACTTTGTTATATACCCTTTGTTGGCAATGACAGAGGTCAAACGTTTTCTGTAAGTCTTCACAAGGTTTTCACACACTGTTGCTGGTATTTTGGCCCATTCCTCCATGCAGATCTCCTCTAGAGCAGTGGTGTTTTGGGGCTTTTGCTGGGCAACACAGACTTTCAACTCCCTCCAAAGATTTTCTATGGGGTTGAGATCTGGAGACTGGCTAGGCCACTCCAGGACCTTGAAATGCTTCTTACGAAGCCACTGCTTCGTTGCCCGGGCGGTGTGTTTGGGATCATTGTCATGCTGAAAGACCCAGCCACGTTTCATCTTCAATGCCCTTGCTGATGGAAGGAGGTTTTCACTCAAAATCTCACGATACATGGCCCCATTCATTCTGTCCTTTACACGGATCAGTCGTCCTGGTCCCTTTGCAGAAAAACAGCCCCAAAGCATGATGTTTCCACCCCCATGCTTCACAGTAGGTATGGTGTTCTTTGGATGCAACTCAGCATTCTTTGTCCTCCAAACACGACGAGTTGAGTTTTTACCAAAAAGTTATATTTTGATTTCATCTGACCATATGACATTCTCCCAATCTTCTTCTGGATCATCCAAATGCTCTCTAGCAAACTTCAGACAGGCCTGGACATGTACTGGCTTAAGCAGGGGGACACGTCTGGCACTGCAGGATTTGAGTCCCTAGCGGCGTAGTGTGTTACTGATGGTAGGCTTTGTTACTTTGGTCCCAGCTCTCTGCAGGTCATTCACTAGGTCTCCCCGTGTGGACCCCATGGGGTGAGATCTTGCGTGGAGCCCCAGATCGAGGGAGATTATCAGTGGTCTTGTATGTCTTCCATTTGCTAATAATTGCTCCCACAGTTGATTTCTTCAAACCAAGCTGCTTACCTATTGCAGATTCAGTCTTCCCAGCCTGGTGCAGGTCTACAATTTTGTTTCTGGTGTCCTTTGACAGCTCTTTGGTCTTGGCCATAGTGGAGTTTGGAGTGTGACTGTTTGAGGTTGTGGACAGGTGTCTTTTATACTGATAACAAGTTCAAACAGGTGCCATTAATACAGGTAACGAGTGGAGGACAGAGGAGCCTCTTAACGAAGAAGTTACAGGTCTGTGAGAGCCAGAAATCTTGCTTGTTTGTAGGTGACCAAATACTTATTTTCCACCATAATTTGCAAATAAATTCATAAAAAATCCTACAATGTGATTTTCTTGATTTTTTTTTCTCATTTTGTCTGTCATAGTTGAAGTGTACCTATGATGAAAATTACAGGCCTCTCTCATCTTTTTAAGTGGGAGAACTTGCGCAATTGGTGGCTGACTAAATACTTTTTTGCCCCACTGTATATACAGTTGAGGTCAGAAGTTTACATACACCTTAGCCAAATACATTTAAACTCAGTTTTTCACAATTCCTGACATTTAATCATAGTAAAAATTCCCTCTCTTAGGTCAGTTAGGATCACCACTTTATTTTAAGAATGTGAAATGTCCGAATAATAGTAGAGAGAATGATTTATTTCAGCTTTTATTTTTTTCATCACATTTCCAGTGGGTCAGAAGTTTACATACTCTCAATTAGTATTTGGTAGCATTGCCTTTAAATTGTTTACCTTGGGTCAAACGTATCAGATAGCCTTCCACAAGCTTCCCACAATAATTTGGGTGAATTTTGGCCCATTCCTCCTGACAGAGCTGGTGTAACTGAGTCAGGTTTGTAGGCCTCCTTGTTCGCACGCGCTTTTTCAGTTCTGCCCACAAATATCTATAGGATTGAGGTCAGGGCTTTATGATGGCCACGCCAATATCTTGACTTTGTTGTCCTTAAGCCATTTTGCCACAACTTTGGAAGTATGCTTGAGGTCATTGTCCACTTGGAAGACCCATTTGCGACCAAACCTTAACTACCTGACTGATGTCTTGATATGTTGCTTCAATATATCCACATAATTTTCACGGTTGGGATGGTGTTCTTCGGCTTGCAAGCCTCCCCCTTTTTCTTCCAAACATAAGAATGGTCATTATGGCCAAACAGTTCTATTTTTGTTTCATCAGACCAGAGGATATTTCTCAAAAAAATGCTCCCAAGGATGAACCAGACTTGTGGAGGTCTACAATTTGTTTTCTAAGGTCTTGGCTGATTTCTCTTGATTTTCCCATGATGTCAAGCAAAAAAGCACTGAGTTTGAAGGTAGGCCTTAAAATACATCCACAGGTACACCTCCAATTGACTCAAATAATGTAAATTAGAATATCAGAAGCTTCTAAAGCCATGACATAATTTTCTGGAATTTTCCAAGCTGTTTAAAGGCACAGTCAACTTAGTGTATGTAAACTTCTGACCCACTGGAATTGTGATACAGTGAATTATAAGTGAAAGTATCTGTCTGTAAACAATTGTTGGAAACTTTACTTGTGTCATGCACAAAGTAGATGTCCTAACCGACTTGTCAAAACTATAGTTTGTTAACAAGAAATTTGTGGAGTGGTTGAAAAACGAGTTTTAATGACTCCAACCTAAGTGTATTTAAACTTGCTACTTCAACTGTGTATGTATATATATTATTTTTTTAATCTGTTATCTGTATATATATTGTGTATCTGTGACCAACTGATGCATATCTGTTTTCCCAGTCATGTGAAATCCATAGATTAGGGCCTAATTTATTTATTTCAAATTACGGATTTCCTTATATGAACTGTAACTCAGTATAACCTTGGAAATTGTTGCTTGTTGCATTTATATTTTTGTTCAGTGTATATAATTTTTTTGTTGCATACAACATAGCTCAGTATTTGTATAATGTTTTTTGTAGTCTTTTTTTGCTCATCCTTATCAAGGGATCCAATACTTCTGGACCCCACTGTATATCTAAAACAAGGGCTTATATAGAGATTTTAATTGGTATGAATACTAGTCTAATTATCACTTCTGTGCCTGCCTGCTCCTGATGCAGTAGATTATTTAATTACCATGCCGTTACATTTTCAAACGATATTGCTTTCCCGTGTCACTTCCTAAGACGCTTCTGTACCTGACACTTAGTGAACCTCTTAATGATACACTGGAACGACAGCTAATTATATCATAATAACAGGCTGATGAAGGGAGCCGGATGGAGCGTGGGGCTTGCATACTGGTGTAGATGCATAGTAGAGTATTGTCGTTCTATATCACTGTGATTATTACACACCAAACCAGGCTACTTTTAATTACACATATGTTAATGAATTATGTTCGACTCAATTCAACTGTTAGTTTGGTACAGGTGTAGCATTGTAATTTGACCTATATTGTCACAGCAAAATAATCCTGCAGCAACAGGATTTGAACGTCTAGTCCCTAATGTTGATTGATCGGTGGTTTGTCAATTAGCTGGCCAAAAGTAAGCTACATGAAAAGTGCAATAGTGTTAATATAACCATGTGTTAGTGTGGGTTTTCAGTAAATTTATGCAAATCACTAAGTTTATCTGGCATTTCCTGTGGTATAGGGAAATTCTCAGCAACAAAAGAGTGATCAAATTAATATGGTATGATAATTCAATTCGGTACGTAATATGTATGATAACATTTATTAAAATGTATGTTGTGATGATGTAATGTGTAAAAAAAAAAAATTTGAATATCTTTTTTAAACCTGTTCTATTTGTCGTAATGCCGTTACGGACATCTCCTATTTCTCCTGTAGAGCACAGGTTTGTTAGGAAGTACCACCGGTACCAGTTAGACCCCTCACTGAGAAACCAGGTTCCTACATGTCTTCTACACACTGGTTGTAGTCGGACTGTTGTCGTAGTCTGCATTACGTGCTCCTCACAGCGCTCAACGCGGCAGGAACACAGCTGATACACATCCTGAGGACACGGGGAGGGGGCAGATGGGTAATTTTTAGGAGGAAGAGAAGGGTAGAGCTGAGCGTAGTCGATGGCAACTGTGGTTGGCGGAGGAATCCACACCGACTGCTTTCGAAACGTTTTAATTAGCCCTAAAATTAGGGCCGGGACGAAACCAGTATCGCTGTACTCGTTAGTATCTTGGCAAAGAAACAAAACACCAAGCGGATGTAACTTCTTTACAGCCCTAATGTTGGAAACAAACATTATGTTTTACATACAGCAGGTTTTTAAAGGACCAAAGATTTTATACAGAATGCTGTGGTAAATGGTTAAGCTGGTTAAGTGTGCCTTGATATCTAATTAAATCACTGACTGTCACCAGCAAAGCACCCCCACACCATCACACCTCCTCCATGCTTCACGGTGGGAACCACACATGCGTAGAAACAAATATCTCAGATTTGGACTCATCAGACCAATGGACAGATTTCCACCGGTCTAATTGCTCGTGTTTATTGACCCAAGCAAGTCTATTCTTTTTATTGGTGTCCTTTAGTAATGGTTTCGTTGTAGAAATTCAACCTTTGCCTTATTCTAAAATTGATTACATTGTTTTTTCCCCCTCATCAATCTGAACACAATACCCCCCATAATGACAAAGCAAAAACAGGGGTTAAGAAATGTTTGCAAATGTATTTAAAAATATAAAAAAATATCACATTTATGTAAGTATTCGTTATTCAGACTCAGTACTTTGTTGAAGCACCTTTGGCAGCGATTACAGCATCCAGTTTTCTTGGGTATGACTACCAGCTTGGCACACCTGTATTTGGGGAGTTTCTCCCATTCTTCTCAGCAGATCCTCTCAGGCTCTGTCAGGTTGGATAGGGAGCATTGCTACACAGCTATTTTCAGGTCTCTCCAGAGTCAGAGTCTCTCAGTTTGGCCAGGCGGCCAGCTCTAGGAAGAGCCTTGGTGGTTCCAAACTTCTTCCATTTAAGAATGATGAAGGCCACTGTGTTCTTGGGGACCTTCAATGCTGAAGACATTTTTTGTTACCCTTCCCCAGATCTGTGCCTCGACACAATCCTGTCTCAGAGCTCTACGGACAATTCCTTCAACCTCATGGCTTGGTTTTTGCTCTGACATGCACTGTCAACTGTGGGACCTTAAATAGACAGGTGTGTGCCTTTCCAAATCATGTCCAATCAATTGAATTTACCACCGGTGGACTCCAATCAAGTTGAAGAAACATCTCAAGGATGATCAATGGAAACAGGATGCACCTGAGATCAATTTCGAGTCCCATAGCAAACGGTCTCAATATTTATGTAAAAAAGGTATTTCTGTTTTACATTTTTAATACATTTGCTAACATTTCAAAAACACTGTTTTCGCTTTGTCATTATGGGGTATTGTGTGTAGATTGCTGAGGATCTTTATTTATTTAATCCATTTTAGAGTAAGGCTGTAACGTAACAAAATGTGGAAAAAGTCAAGGGGTCTTAATTATTTCTGAAGGCACTGTATAATACTAAAAGTAAAAAGAAGTAGCAACAGTGCACATGGTAGTCATGTGTGTGTATGTGATAACGTGTGTGTGTGGCGTCAGTACGTGTGTGTGCGAGTGTGTTATTGGCGTGTGTGCGAATGTGTATGTGTGTGTGTGGATAGAAACCTGTGAGTGTTTCTATAGCCAGTGCAGGTGGAGTCAATGCAATGGCTACAGTATATGAACACTCCCAAGAAACAAGTGTGTGTGAAAAAAGAATAGATCCAATGAGTGGAACAGTGTTGTATCTACATGTGTATGTCCTGAACACCCATCACAACCCGTTTAATCCCATCCAAACACTTACACCCCCTCCCATACACACCCCTTACCATACAACCCCCCTCCCATAAAGACACATATACGCACGCACACTCACAAGCACACTGCAGGCAGGTTTCAGGCCACTACAGTGCTGTGCTGGTGCTGTATCACCATGTCCTTGTCTTCCTCCACCCCCCCCCCCCCCCCCCCCCCCCCCCATTTAAAGATCTCACGTCCAGGACACACATATAGCTCTCCCCTCCCTCGCCATCCTCCCTGGATACATGACAATTCCCACGTTAGAGGATTACACGTTGTTCCCTACTCATGCTGCTGTAAATGACTACTAATGAAGAGGCTAATCATTAAGGTACACGTGGGGCGGGAGGGTAAATCCTTCCTTAACATGTTTTATGAGTTTAATCTGCTTTGAATAGGACATGGTTGGTGTCTGTTGACGCCATACATGTAAGAGGCATCACTAACTACAAAGACCCTGATTAGAGGGGAGAGAGGTTCAGACTGGGGATGCACGATATATCAGTGAGCATATCGGAATTGGCCGATATGAACTAAAAATGCCAACATCAGCATCGGCCCAATGTCTAGTTTAACGATGATTAGCAAAACCGATGTCAAAGCTGACGTGCACACCAATATAACGTAGTTAGATGACATAATGACATCACCAAAAATACAGCGCTACACAGAACAAAAGCAGAAAAATTCTAAGTGCACACTTCCAACAATGTAACAAGTTCAAGTCCAGCAGTCATTTGAAAGAGTAAGAACATTTCAGTGAGACAACTCAAAAGCGAAACCATTAACGCCAAGATAATGGAATTCATTGCCCGTCACAATCAACCGTTCTCTGTCATGGATGATGTTGGCTTTCGCCAACTGGTCGAGCACCAGTACACAAACTCTATTTTTCAGATGTTGCCCTACAGGAGTTTTACAGTATTGTTGAAACACATCCATGAGCTACTTGCTATGGGTGTCACTGCTATTAGCTTCACGACTGACATTTGGACCAGCTATGTCAGCCCCATAAGCATGCTGAGTCTGACAGCACAGTGGGTCGACGAGGATTTCATACTGAGGATAGCCGTATTGCATGCTCAAGATTGTGCTGGTTCTCATACCGCTGCTGCCATTTCAATGGCATTTGAGAACATGTTTGGAACTTGGAAACATGAACACACTCCTAGCGCCTTTCGAACAACTGACTTGAGAAATAAGCTCATCAACTGTGTCTGCAGCAGACGTGACACCCTCTGTCATGGCATTGAAACGCCTGCTCAACAAAACTGCCCACACAGACCGTGGGGTTAAAACTTACAAAAGTACTCGAGGCTGTGAGCAAGCAATTCGGTGGCATTCTCTCTGAGCCTCTTTACTGTGTCGCCACCATGTTCGATGCTAGGTACAAGGCCTGCTACTTTGATACAGACAAGAAACAGGGTTTACGTGAAATGTTACATACACAGCTGTGCACCGAGGAAGAGAGGCCACGGACAGACAGAGCTGAAACTTCACTGCTTGACATGTATGATGGAATCCTTGTTGAGACTGAAGTTGATGCAGGGTTACATCATATGCAAACAAAAGAGATTCAATTGTATACATAGCACATTGTCTAACATTCATGTTAAAGCTGAAATAGCCTATGCATGAATCATTTTGCTAGGTCAACGTCAATTGAACCTCAACAGGTTTGTTTAACACTTTAAATGATAGGGTATTCAAAAAAGAAACACTACTAACATGTCATTTTTTCATTGGTGCAAAAGTGTACTGTCATAGCTACATTCCCAACCTGGCCCCATTCTGGACATAACAAAAGGTGTCCCGCAGGGATAAATTCAGTGCTTTTTACTATATATATTAACAATATTGGTTTGTGTGTAAAAAAATGTAATCTGCACCTGTATGTGGACGATACTGTTGTGTATGCTATTTCCCCCGCTGTTGACCAGTGTATGCTATTTCCCCCGCTGTTGAACAGTGTATGCTATTTCCCCCGCTGTTGACCAGTGTATGCTATTTCCCCCGCTGTTGACCAGTGTATGCTATTTCCCCCGCTGTTGACCAGTGTATGCTATTTCCCCCGCTGTTGACCAGTGTATGCTATTTTCCCCGCTGTTGACCAGTGTATGCTATTTCCCCCGCTGTTGACCAGTGTATGCTATTTCCCCCGCTGTTGACCAGTGTATGCTATTTCCCCCGCTGTTGACCAGTGTATGCTATTTCCCCCGCTGTTGACCAGTGTATGCTATTTCCCCCGCTGTTGACCAGTGTATGCTATTTCCCCCGCTGTTGACCAGTGTATGCTATTTCCCCCGCTGTTGACCAGTGTATGCTATTTCCCCCGCTGTTGAACAGTGTATGCTATTTCCCCTGCTGTTGACCAGTGTATGATATTTCCCCCGCTGTTGAACAGTGTATGCTATTTCCCCCGCTGTTGACCAGTGTATGCTATTTCCCCGCTGTTGACCAGTGTATGCTATTTCCCCCGCTGTTGACCAGTGTATGCTATTTCCCCCGCTGTTGACCAGTGTATGCTATTTCCCCCGCTGTTGACCAGTGTATGCTATTTCCCCCGCTGTTGACCAGTGTATGCTATTTCCCCCGCTGTTGACCAGTGTATGCTATTTCCCCCGCTGTTGAACAGTGTATGCTATTTCCCCCGCTGTTGACCAGTGTATGCTATTTCCCCCGCTGTTGACCAGTGTATGCTATTTCCCCCGCTGTTGACCAGTGTATGCTATTTCCCCCGCTGTTGAACAGTGTATGCTATTTCCCCCGCTGTTGACCAGTGTATGCTATTTCCCCCGCTGTTGAACAGTGTATGCTATTTCCCCCGCTGTTGAACAGTGTATGCTATTTCCCCCGCTGTTGACCAGTGTATGCTATTTCCCCCGCTGTTGACCAGTGTATGCTATTTCCCCCGCTGTTGACCAGTGTATGCTATTTCCCCCGCTGTTGAACAGTGTATGCTATTTCCCCCGCTGTTGACCAGTGTATGCTATGTACCTGGTTTGAGGAGTTATCGAGTTAATTTGGTCAACTCTGAGTTCAACTCGGGATAACCGGTACCATGAAAGTGGCTCACCTTTTAGCCAGGTACATTTCTATGGCAACGAATGCTTCAGAACTAACCTGCTCCAGGGCAGGTTAACTCAGGGTTAACTCCATATATACAGTACCAGTCCACAAACCCTCATTCAAGGGTTTTTCTTTATTTTTACCATTTTCTACAAATAATAGTGAAGACATCAACACTATGAAATAACACACATGGAATCATGTATTAACCCAAAAAGTGTTAAAAAAATTAAAATATATTTTAGATTATTCAAAGTAACCACCCTTTGCCTTAATGACAGCTTTGCACACTCTTGGCATTCTCTCAACCAGCTTCACCAGAAATGCTTTTCCAACAGTCTTGAAGAAGTTCCCACATATACTGAGGACTTGTTGGCTGCTTTTCCTTCACTCTGCGGTCCAACTCATCCCAAACCATCTCAATTGGGTTGAGGTTATCTAATTTGAATTCCATTCAACTCGTTGGCCTGGCCTATACTTGCATTGCTACGCTGATGATAGCCAACTGTCGCTATCCTTTCAGCTCTGTAGCACAATCGACTACTGTGGCTCTTTTTATCATTGAGTAGGCCTAGCTTATTACTTACCTGCTGAAATTGGCAGGTGATGAGTTTGATGACGATGTACATAGGGTGCAGTAAGTGATAGGAGCCTGTCGTATGTTGCCGCTGGCATTCATAGGTAACGAGAACACAGTATGTGATTGTCTGCTCTCATCTCCCAAACGAGAATATGGTATTCTCCATTTTTTTATTTTTTTTTATTTAACTAGGCAAGTCAGTTGAGAACAATTCTTATTTTCAATGACGGCCTAGGAACAGTGGGTTAACTGCCTTGTTCAGGGGCAGAACAACAGATTTTTACCTTGTCAGCTTGGGGATTCAATCTTGCAACCTTTCGGTTACTAGTCCTACGCTCTAACCACTAGGCTACCTGCCTTTAACCACTAGACTACCTGCCTCTAACCACTAGGCTACCTGTCTCTAACCACTAGACCACCTGCCTCTAACCACTAGGCTACCTGCCTCTGACCACTAGGCTACCTGCCTCTAACCACTAGGCTACCTGCCTCTAACCCCTAGGCTACCTGCCGCCCTCCATGTTGTTGTCTCTTACTGTTTACTTCCCTTAAGGCTCGCACAGAACATGGTTCTAGCGTTCGTCTGCCGATCGTTCAGCACGCTGTGTTTTAAAGACCACCCGCTGTAGATGTCTGACTGACAGTATTTTCACCCACTAAGTTCTCAGATTATGGCCGGCACTCTGTTCAGAGGTGCTAAGTACTCTCACCCAGCAAACGCTATTGGTGTGCCTGCGCCCTTAAGTAACTTATCCTCTGACTTCTTCTATTCAGGAGCAGGGCAGCACTAAAAAAGATTCGGAGCAAAGCAACTTCCTCCATGTTTACTCGTTTATTTGAAGGATAGAATGTCATTCACTGTCATGTGACAATAGAATGCTGATGATGTCGTTTTTGTGTTTATTACCTTTGCTAATGACAACGACCAAGTTTGATTTCGGACGACAATACAATGTTCATAATGTACCTGCGACAACTGTCTACAGACATGTTGATAGACGGACTAAACCAGCCTTTAGGCATACACACAATATCTAATATTTCAGATGTGAGAATGTGGTTTGAAAATTATTTGGTTAGTGCTAAAGTCATATCCGTCTGTGTGTTTGAGTTATAGACTCTCTGCCATGGCTCTCTGGGGAGAGTGTATGTGTAGATATGGTTAATATTCTTTCCAATGTCATTATAGCTGGTAGTAGAGCTGACAGTCCAGTGAATAAGACAGGGACTGATCCTTTTCCTTCATGGTGCACACTTCAAAGTCACTGCTCTAGGGTCAGATTGGCCTGGAATTGGGTCTCCCCTCACATATCTCTTCCCTCCCTTATAACTGATCCTGGATCAGCTTGGCCGAGGGATAAGGACGAGACTGAGATAAGGTTGACCTAATAAGCCAGGTTTGACCCTGGCCTGGCCCAGGCAGAACTTAAAGGTCCATCACTGACTGACCCGTTTGGGGGGCTGTCTGTCTGTTAGGGCGTGTCAGCCCTTTGAACTAGTTCACGGTATTATGATGGTAGACACAGTATACGTTACTACACTGACTCCAAGTTGACAAAAAACTATATTAGTTAGGCTTTTATAAGATTAGATTCACAACTACTAATCAGAGAAAACATTCTAATTTGACCCTGTGAGTGAATCTATTATATTAGGCCTACATACCTCTTCATGCTGTATGGTCTCTATGCAGCAATGTTTTTTGTGAATGTTAGTATAGAATGATTAGTTGTCTCTTCAAATGACACATGTTCTCATCCCTCTGTGAGACTGAGCTGAAAATCTATTCTCTTTGTCATCTTTTAAACGCAAGCACGCACATACACACCACAACCAAAGCTTCCTCCATGGCTCTGTCAGTTTGCCCCCATCATTACAGTATTCATCATTACGTTCACCTAAAAGCAAATAATCACTAGAGGCCTGTCACTGCGTGGCAGATGATCGATGGGCTTTGAGGGACGACCCAGCCATGTCCACTCATGAATTATGATAGACTCCCTCTATATGATGGACCATACGAAAGCTTTTCATCAGTAAGACACATGCACACATAGATACACCCAGGTGTGCGCACACACATACACACACAGGCATATAAGCACAAATACGCAAATACTTCCAGAAGGACAACCATCTCTGCAGCACTCTACCAATCAGGTCTTTATGGTAAAGTGGTCAGACGGAAGCTGCTCCTCAGTAAAAGGCACATGACAGCCCACTTTGAGTTTGCCAAAAGGCACCTAAAGACTCTCTTATTAAACCAAGGTTGAACTCTTTGGCCTGATTACCAAGTGTCCTGTCTGGAGGAAACCTGGCACTATGCCTATGGTGAAGCATGATGGTGGCAGCATCATGCTGTGGAGATGTTTTTCAGTGGCAGAGACTAGGAGACTAGTCAGGATCGAGGAAAAGATGAACGGAGCAAAGCACAGAGAGATCCTTGATGAAAACCTGCTCCAGAGCACTCAGGACCTCAGACTAGGGGTGAAGGTTCACCTTCCAACAGGACAGCGACCCTAAGCACACAGCCAAGACAATGGTTCACCTTCACCTTCACCTTCCCTAAGCACACAGCCAAGACAATGCAGGAGTGGCTTTGGGACAATTCTCAATGTCCTTGAGTGGCCCAGCCAGAGCCCGGAATTGAACCAGATCGAACATATCTGGAGAGACCTGAAAATAGCTGTGCAGCAACGCTCCCCATCCAACCTGACAGAGCTTGAGAGGATCTGCTGAGATGAATGGGAGAAACTCCCCAAATACAGGTGTGCTAAGCTTTTAGCGTCATACCCATGAAGACTCGATGCTGTAATCGCTGCCAAAGGTGCTTCAACAAAGTACTGAGTAAAGGGTCTGAATACTTATGTAAATGTGATATTTCAGTTTTTTATTTGTAATACATTTGAAGATTATTATTATTTTTTTCTTTGTCATTATGGGGTATTGTGTTTAGATTGATGAGGAAAAAATAAAATGTAATACATTTTTGAGTAAGGCTGTAACGCAACAAAATGTGGAAAAGTCAAGGGGTCTGAATACTTTTCCGAAGGCATTGTATATCCTGATACATAGTCACTTTACCCCTGCCTATATGTACTGTACAGTGGGATCTGAAATTATTGACACCCTTGATTTAAGATGAGCAATAATGACTGCATGAAATAAATAATACAAACACTGAGTTATATTGTATGCTCATCAAAAATTGGGAAATTATATTATTTTATACTAATACAATTGTTCAGAGAAAAATATTTTGTTTAACAAGTAATATTTTATTCTCAAAAATGTAGGGGTAAAACAATTTGACACCCCTAAATAGTCTTATAAATAGTAGTCCAAAGTTTAGTATTTGGTGCCATATTCATAGCACGCAATGATGACATCAAACATGTAACTCTACAAACTTGTTGGATGCATTTGCAGTTTGTTTTGGTTGTGTTTCAGAATTGAGAACAATTCTTATTTACAATGACAGCCTTGGAACAGTGGGTTAACTGCCTTGTCCAGGGGCAGAACTGTCACGTTCCTGACCTGTTTTCCTTGTTTTTGTATGTGTTTAGTTGGTCAGGGCGTGAGTTGGGGTGGGCATTCTATGTTATGTGTTTCTATGTTGGGTTAAATGTGTTGCCTGATATGGTTCTCAATTAGAGGCAGGTGTTTGACGTTTCCTCTGATTGAGAACCATATTAAGGTAGGCTGTTCTCACTGTTTGTTTGTGGGTGATTGTTGCTGTGTCTGTGTATGTCGCACCACACGGTACTGTTTCGTTTCGTTTCGTTCTTTCATTCATTCATTTTCGTGTGTTCCTTCCTGTTTGTGCGTTCATGTTATATGTTCTCTAGTTCAGGTTTGTTCACATCGTTTATTGTTTTGTAGTTATCAAGTGTTCTTCGTGTTCGTCGTCTTGATTTAATAAATTCATTATGTATTCAGCACCCGCTGCGCATTGGTCCGCTCAATCACCTATAGACGATCGTTACAGAATCACCCACCAACGAAGGATCAAGCAGCGGGTTAACGGGCAGCAGCAACAGCGCAAGAAGGAGGAATGGACATGGGAGGAAGTTTTGGACGGCAAGGGTTGCTACACATGGGAGGAGATCCTGGCTGGAAGAGATCGCCTCCCATGGGAACAGCTGGAGGCAGTTAGGAGAGCAGAGGCAACCGGAGAGAGGAACCGGCGTTATGAGGGTACGCGGCTAGCACGGAAGCCTGTGAGTCAAGCCCAAAAATGTATTGGGGGGGGGGGGCTACAAGGGAGTGTGGCGAAGTCAGGTAGGAGACCTGCGCCAACTCCCCGAGCTTACCGTGGAGAGCGAGAGTACGGGCAGACACCGTGTTATGCGGTAAAGCACACGGTGTCTCCTGTACGTGTGCTTAGCCCGGTGCGGGTTATTCCACCTCCCCGCACTGGCAGGGCTAGATTGAGTATTGAGCCGGATGTCATGAAGCCGGCCCAACGCATCTGGCCACCAGTGCGTCTCCTCGGGCCGGCATACATGGCACCAGCCTTACGCATGGTGTCCCCGGTTCGACCTACATAGCCCAGTGCAGGTTATTCCACCTCCCCGCACTGGTCGGGCTACGGGGAGCATACAACCAGGTAAGGTTGGGCAGGCTCAGTGCTCAAGGGAGCCAGTACGCCTGCATGGTCCGGTATATCCGGCGCCACCTCCCCGCCCCAGCCCAGTACCACCAGTGCTTACACCACGCACCAGGCTTCCTGTGCGTCTCCAGAGCCCTGTTCCTCCTCCACGCACTAGCCCTATGGTGCGTGTCTTCAGCCCGGTACCACCAGTTCCGGCACCACGCACCAAGCCTCCTGTGCGTCTCCAGAGCCCTGTTCCTCCTCCACGCACTAGCCCTGTGGTGCGTGTCTCCAGCCCAGTACCTCCAGTTCCGGTACCACGCACCAAGCCTCCTGTGCGCCTCCAGAGTCCTGTGCGTCCTGTTGCTGCTCCCCGCACTAGCCTGAAGGTGCGTGTCCTTAACCCGGTACCTCCAGTTCTGGCACCACGCACCAGGCCTACAGTGCGCCTCAGCCGGCCAGAGTCTGCCGTCTGCCCAGCGGCGCCTGAACTGCCCGTCTGTCCTGAGCCTTCAAAGCCGCCCGTCTGTACTGAGCTTTCAAAGCCGCCCGTCTGTACTGAGCCTTCAAAGCCGCCCATCTGTCCTGAGCCTTCAGAGCCGTCTGCCAGACAGGAGCCGCTAGAGCCGTCCGCCAGACAGGAGCCGCTAGAGCCGTCCGCCAGACAGGAGCCGCTAGAGCCTTCCGCCAGACAGGAGCCGCTAGAGCCTTCCGCCAGACAGGAGCCGTCAGAGCCTTCCGCCAGACAGGAGCAGCCAGAGCCTTCCGCCAGACAGGAGCAGCCAGAGCCTTCCGCCAGACAGGAGCAGCCAGAGCCTTCCGCCAGACAGGAGCAGCCAGAGCCTTCCGCCAGACAGGAGCAGCCAGAGCCTTCCGCCAGACAGGAGCAGCCAGAGCCTTCCGCCAGCCATGAGCAGCCAGAGCCTTCCGCCAGCCATGAGCAGCCAGAGCCTTCCGCCAGCCATGAGCAGCCAGAGCCTTCCGCCAGCCATGAGCAGACAGAGCCTTCCGCCAGCCATGAGCAGACAGAGCCTTCCGCCAGCCATGAGCAGCCAGAGCCGTCAGCCAGCCATGAGCAGCCAGAGCCGTCAGCCAGCCATGAGCAGCCAGAGCCGTCAGCCAGCCATGAGCAGCCAGAGCCGTCAGCCAGCCATGAGCAGCCAGAGCCGTCAGCCAGCCATGAGCAGCCAGAGCCCCTCAGTCCGGAGCTGCCCCTCAGTCCGGAGCTGCCCCTCAGTCCGGAGCTGCCCCTCAGTCCGGAGCTGCCCCTCAGTCCGGAGCTGCCCCTCAGTCCGGAGCTGCCCCTCAGTCCGGTGTTGCCCCTCATTCCGGTGTTGCCGCTCATTCCGGTGTTGCCCCTTAGTCCGGTGCTGCCCCTTAATCCAGTGGGGTTAATTTGGAGGGTGGCCATTTGGAGGAGGCTACGGAAGCGGGGTTTGACTATGGTGGGGTGGGGACCACGTCCGGAGCCGGAGCCGCCACCGTGGACAGATGACCCTCCCCTAGACTTTAGGTGGTGCGCCCGGAGTTCGCACCTTGAGAGGGGGGTTCTGTCACGTTCCTGACCTGTTTTCCTTGTTTTTGTATGTGTTTAGTTGGTCAGGGCGTGAGTTGGGGTGGGCATTCTATGTTATGTGTTTCTATGTTGGGTTAAATGTGTTGCCTGATATGGTTCTCAATTAGAGGCAGGTGTTTGACGTTTCCTCTGATTGAGAACCATATTAAGGTAGGCTGTTCTCACTGTTTGTTTGTGGGTGATTGTTGCTGTGTCTGTGTATGTCGCACCACACGGTACTGTTTCGTTTCGTTCTTTCATTCATTTTCGTGTGTTCCTTCCTGTTCGTGCGTTCATGTTATATGTTCTCTAGTTCAGGTTTGTTCACATCGTTTATTGTTTTGTAGTTATCAAGTGTTCTTCGTGTTCGTCGTCTTGATTTAATAAATTCATTATGTATTCAGCACCCGCTGCGCATTGGTCCGCTCAATCACCTATAGACGATCGTTACAAGAACAACAGATTTCTACCTTGTCAGCTCGTGGATTCGATCTAGCAACCTTTCGGTTACCGGCTCAACGCTCAACCACTAGCCTACCTGCCGCCCCGGCTAGCCTAGTGGTTAGAAATGAATGGTAAATAATGTATTGTGTCATTTTGGAGTCACTTGTATTGTAAATAAGAAATATAATATGTTTGTACATTAATGTGGATGCTAACACGATTACAGATAATCCTGAATGAATTGTGAATAATGATGAGTGAGAAAGTTACAGAGGGTAAAGACCATACCCCCAAGATGGCCTCTCACCATTACAATAACAGGGGAGCTTAGCATGTCTTGGGGGGTCCGTGGGTGACTTTTAACCGCCCAAAAAATGTGTTCCTCATGTCTCACTCATTGTTCGGAAGAAGTTTGGTCCAAGTCGGACATTTGGGTCTATATTTCTTGAATATAAATCTGAATTGTATAAATTCAAATGTCCAATTTGGGTGCAATCAATTTGCTTAATTTCTCAGAAATCCTCTTTCTTGTGCTTTTTGAGGTGTAACGACCCCATCTTTATCAAGGGTGTCAATAATTTCAGACCCCACCGTGCATATCTACCTCAGTTGGTATGGTACCTCTTCTATATAGCTTCATTCCTTTGTGTTTTATTTCTCAGGTGTTTTTTTATTTGTTCTTATTTAACTCTGCATCGTTGGGAAAGATCTTGTAAGTAAGCATTTCACTGTAAGGACTACACCAGTTGTATTCGGCGCATATGACAAATACAATTGGAATTGATTTGAGCTGTTGTTGTGGTGTGAAGTTTAGATCTGTTGTCTAATAGCAAAGCCCTATCTTACTATACCGATTGCTGTACTGTAAACTACCTGCTTTAATCACAGGACATTCAATTGTTCCCAGAGTGACGTGATCGCCCAATGAAGCCTAATCGACTTGTCAGTCTGATGGACAGATGGACGTTTCCCTTCCTTCCTATTTCCTCTCCCAGACATGTCTGTCCATTTCTCTCCATTCACTTTTCTTATTAAGTTTATTAAAGCCCGTCCGGATCCTACTTTTTCCCAGCCCCACTCCCTTCTCCCATTCATTACTCTGCCTTATCATGGCAGGCCATCTGAAGTGTGCTGCGGCTAGTCCATTATGCACGTATGAAGGCCATCACGGCCCCAGTATTGGCCAATTCATCAAACATGTATCTGTTGCCCTGTGTGTCAATTTGCCTGTCGCTCTCCAGTCTGCTGCCTTATTACTGGAATAAAAACATTACTTCTCCAGTCTGCGGCCATATTACTGGAATAAAAACATTACTTCTCCAGTCTGCAGCCTTATTACTGGAATAAAAACATTACTTCTCCAATCCAAAGCCTTATTACTGGAATAAAAACATTACTTCTCCAGTCTGCAGCCTTATTACAGGAATAAAAACATTACTTATCCAGTCCAAGGCCATATTACTGGAATAAAAACATTACTTCTCCAGTCTGCAGCCTTATTACTGGAATAAAAACATTACTTCTCCAGTCTGCACCCTTATTACTGGAATAAAAACATTACTTCTCCAGTCTGCAGCCTTATTACAGGAATAAAAACATTACTTATCCAGTCCAAGGCCATATTACTGGAATAAAAACATTACTTCTCCAGTCTGCAGCCTTATTACAGGAATAAAAACATTACTTCTCCAGTCTGCAGCCTTATTACTGGAATAAAAACATTACTTCTCCAGTCTGCAGCCTTATTACTGGAATAAAAACATTACTTCTCCAGTCTGCAGCCTTATTACAGGAATAAAAACATTACTTCTCCAGTCTGCAGCCTTATTACAAGAATAAAAACATTACTTCTCCAGTCTGCAGCCTTATTACAGGAATAAAAACATTACTTCTCCAGTCTGCAGCCTTATTACAAGAATAAAAACATTACTTCTCCAGTCTGCAGCCTTATTACAGGAATAAAAACATTACTTCTCCAGTCTGCAGCCTTATTACAGGAATAAAAACATTACTTCTCCAGTCTGCAGCCTTATTACAGGAATAAAAACATTACTTCTCCAGTCTGCAGCCTTATTACTGGAATAAAAACATTACTTCTCCAGTCTGCAGCCTTATTACTGGAATATAAACATTACTTCTCCAGTCTGCAGCCTTATTACAGGAATATAAACATTACTTCTCCAGTCTGCAGCCTTATTACTGGAATACAAACATTACTTCTCCAGTCTGCAGCCTTATTACAGGAATAAAAACATTACTTCTCCAGTCCAAGGCCTTATTACTGGAATAAAAACATTACTTCTCCAGTCCAAGGCCGTATTACTGGAATAAAAACATTACTTCTCCAATCCAAAGCCTTATTACTGGAATAAAAACATTACTTCTCCAGTCTGCAGCCTTATTACAGGAATAAAAACATTACTTATCCAGTCCAAGGCCATATTACTGGAATAAAAACATTACTTCTCCAGTCTGCAGCCTTATTACTGGAATAAAAACATTACTTCTCCAGTCTGCACCCTTATTACTGGAATAAAAACATTACTTCTCCAGTCTGCAGCCTTATTACAGGAATAAAAACATTACTTATCCAGTCCAAGGCCATATTACTGGAATAAAAACATTACTTCTCCAGTCTGCAGCCTTATTACAGGAATAAAAACATTACTTCTCCAGTCTGCAGCCTTATTACTGGAATAAAAACATTACTTCTCCAGTCTGCAGCCTTATTACTGGAATAAAAACATTACTTCTCCAGTCTGCAGCCTTATTACAGGAATAAAAACATTACTTCTCCAGTCTGCAGCCTTATTACAAGAATAAAAACATTACTTCTCCAGTCTGCAGCCTTATTACAGGAATAAAAACATTACTTCTCCAGTCTGCAGCCTTATTACAAGAATAAAAACATTACTTCTCCAGTCTGCAGCCTTATTACAGGAATAAAAACATTACTTCTCCAGTCTGCAGCCTTATTACAGGAATAAAAACATTACTTCTCCAGTCTGCAGCCTTATTACAGGAATAAAAACATTACTTCTCCAGTCTGCAGCCTTATTACTGGAATAAAAACATTACTTCTCCAGTCTGCAGCCTTATTACTGGAATATAAACATTACTTCTCCAGTCTGCAGCCTTATTACAGGAATATAAACATTACTTCTCCAGTCTGCAGCCTTATTACTGGAATACAAACATTACTTCTCCAGTCTGCAGCCTTATTACAGGAATAAAAACATTACTTCTCCAGTCCAAGGCCTTATTACTGGAATAAAAACATTACTTCTCCAGTCCAAGGCCGTATTACTGGAATAAAAACATTACTTCTCCAGTCTGCAGCCTTATTACAGGAATAAAAACATTACTTCTCCAGTCCAAGGCCATATTACAGGAATAAAAACATTACTTCTCCAGTCCAAGGCCATATTACTGGAATAAAAACATTACTTCTCCAGTCTGCAGCCTTATTACAGGAATAAAAACATTACTTCTCCAGTCTGCGGCCATATTACAGGAATATAAACATTACTTCTCCAGTCTGCAGCCTTATTACTGGAATATAAACATTACTTCTCCAATCCAAAGCCTTATTACTGGAATAAAAACATTACTTCTCCAGTCCAATGCCTTATTACTGGAATAAAAACATTACTTCTCCAGAATCTCCACCACCAAGAATATATTTGAAGTCACACAAGCCATTTAATGTTAAAACAAGGCCTAAGGCTTTTGCCTCTTACCTTTTCAAGGTTCTCCTATTTCCCCCCCCCCCCCCCCCCCTACTCAAACAGACCAGAGGTCTGAAAAGATCTATCTGGTTCTCTGCAGATTGTTTCAGCTGCTAAAGTGAATACAGAGCTTCCTCCATAACTGTGGGGATTGTTCTGTGTCTGTTGTTGTGACTGTTCTTTGTTAGGAGTGCCCTGAGATATATTTGGATGCTATCAGGCTTGTGGAATGGCTATACGGTATATGGTAGTTGCTAGTTCAAGATGGGGGCCCTTCAGCTGTTAGGATATAGCTGCTGTCTCAGTTGACCTCTAGTCCTAAACACTACTAAAAGGTCAACTGGGATTTGTTCTGACATAGTGCTGCCTCACAGATGTAGAAGATAGATCTGAGGCTACCATCCTCCTCTCATTCGTTACTTAAAGACATCTGACATGAGACGGACCCACGCCATTGGTAGGAGTGACTGATATTTTAAGCCAATAATCACAGAGGGTTTTCTTCCCTCTGCCGGGCTGTCAGTGGTGGTTTATCAATCAATGTGTCTGCATTAGTATTAGACTAACGATCTGGCTCTGTCGGTACCTCTGGGTCACGGGTATGTCTCCTCTTCTGTCTCCTTGTCTGGCCACCTGTCTCCTCTCATGTCTCCTTGTTTGGCCTCCTTTCTCTCCAATTTCCATTAATCTCATTTCCTTTCCTTTTTTCTCCTCTTTCCTTTCCTCTCGTGTGTGTGTGTGTGTGTTCGTGCGTGCGTGCGTGCGTGTGGCGCGTGCGTGCGTGCGATGTTTTGCACATGTGTGTGTTTTCCATTTTACCCAGCCACAGGCGCTTTGGGACACAGTTCAATTATGCTCATTATATTTTTTGAAAACAAAAGAGAGCTCCTCATGTTTTTAACTAAAGCACTTTTACTGCAGCGCTTTCACTCTGTTAGTTCTGCAAACTCCGTATTAAAACGAGGCTCTTATAAAGGTAATGAAACCAAAGGTCGGTGTTAGGGAAATCTGCAGAGAGCGCCAGGGAAAGCTGGAGACAATTAAAGTCCAATCCCCCTACTGTATCCCCCCTACACACACACACACACACACACACACACACACACACACACACACACACACACACACACACACACACACACACACACATACATATACACACACACACACACACACACACACACACACACACACACACACACACACACACACACACACACACACACACACACACACACACACACACACACGCACACACATACATATACACACACATACAGAGAGAGAGAGAGAGAGAGCAGGATGGGGTTTGGTAGCTGTGCTGTGCCGGGCCCTGCTCTCCCCTAGCTGTGAATTTAGTTGATTAGATCTGCTGGTGCACACAGCAGTGGTGACATGAAAACAACAATTAATAAGCCTTCCCTCTGCGCCATGCGGCTTCTTTTAACCAAGCAGTTAATAATGCAGCCCAGAGGACTACAGGCCCTATCGTGTCATACAAACACACGCAGGTATGCATGCATTAACACACACACACTGTATGTACAGTATGTGAGGGGGATTTCAATAGGAGTACTGTCTCAGCTTCTACGGTCTTTGTCCATCTTCATGTCTTGCCTTTTTACATTTATCATCTTATGTTCCTCGTTTCCCTTTTCTTTTCCCTTACGGTCAGTTGGAATGTGTTCTCTCTTTCCCCCCCTCTTGCTATCCATTTGCAGGTTGACGTGATGAAACGGTTATGTTTACATCGAGTAAGTCACAGACAGTGTATAATGACAGTGACACTAGCCAGATCAGAGAGTGTATTAGTTGAGACTGGGCCTGGGCAGTGTTCTCAGGCTGACTGTATGAACCAGAAGGGTGTGTTAATATCGCCTCATTGTTTACCTTTTTATTTTTCACATTGGATGAAAATAATATTATCGTGGTTGAAGCATGTGTCTTGTTGATTTATTTTTGTAAATAATAGAAATGACAGTCATGAGTCAGAAAATAGTCCTATCAGAATGCTCCAGTCAGCCAGGTCCTGGCAGGTTTACATGTCAATGAATGGCTCCATTATTTCATGCTGACAGTGTAGCCTGAACACATGATGGACATAAACAAATTGGGAATTTATGTTATTTTATACTAATACAATTGTTCAGAGAAAGAGATTTTGTTTAACAAGTAATATATTTTTTCTCTCAAAAAGTTAGGGGTGTATTGTTGACACGCCTAAAGAGTACATCAAGTGTGTGACTCTACAAACTTGTTGGATGGATTTGCAGTTAGTTTTGGTTGCGTTTCAGATAATGTTGTGCCCAATAGAAATCAATGGTAAATAATGTATTGTGTCATTTTGGAGTCACTTTTATTATAAATAAGAGTAGAATATGTTTCTAATCACTTGTACATTAATGTGGATGCTACCATGATTACAGATAATCCTGAATGAATTGTGAATAATGATGAGTGAGAAAGTTACAGAGGGTAAAGACCATACCCCCAAGATCGCCTCTCACCATTACAATAACAGGGGAGCTTAGCATGTCTTGGGGGGTCCGTGGGTGACGTTTAACCGCTAAAAATGTGTTCTTCATATCTTACTCATTGTTAGGAAGAAGTGTGGTCCAAGTCACATGTTGGGTGCTATATATATATTGAAAATAATCTGAATCCTATACATTTAAATGTCTAATTTGGGGGAAATCAATTTGCTTAATTTCTTAATTTTTTTCTTAATTTCACATAGTGGAAATGACAGTGGGTCTAGTATGAGGGATTATGCTGTTTGAACTTCGGTGGCGCAGTGTTCTGAGCAGTTCACACCCAGTGCTTTTTTTTGTGAGCGCCGAGGAAGCCATGTAGCCTATTGACTTTCACCGACCTTTTCAAACGTCTGAAATCAAAGTTTATTTCTAGTGGTCACACTGATTATACAACACACACATGGCTTTGTACACCTTCAACAAGGCTTGAACTGTGCAAGGCCCCAACATTACCCTGAGTATTGCTCTCAATCATCTTTATGCTTAGTGTGTGATGTGGGTGTGCTTGTGTGCATAAGAGAAACGTGTGATTGCATCACAGGGATACAAATAGTCCCCCAAAATGTTTTTACTAAAATGCTTTGGTGTTAAAACCTTTAAACCAACCCCCATCACAGTTTGCAAAAAAGTTTCCCTTTCCATTCCGTCTGTGATTGCCGGAGTACGTATTCTGTATTCTACTGGTTGGGCTGTGAAGATGATGGATGACAAGTTAAATTTGTGTCCGGGGAGTGAAGGTGAAGTGTGACAGAGTGATTTGTCTTGGGAATGGAGGGTTAGGGTCAGGCCAAAGCGGGCGCCTCCAGGCACAAGACATTGACAAATTCATCCTGCCCGCCGCATTTCTGAAGCCTTTTGTTTTGAATCCTGGCTACTGACTGGTGACCCCCATCCCTCATCCTGCCAGCGTAGAAGGAAGCCCGTCGCGGCTGAGTCCCGGGTCCAGGCCATGCCAGGGGAACTCAGCACCACTAATTCACGCCATTCAACCCTCTGACAGGCCCCTACCCAAACTCTCCCTGCCTCTCCAGACGCGTGAAAAGAGGGAGGCAGAAATATAAATTTCTGCACGTAATGGCCGTCTGCACAGTCTTATGGCCGTATCATTTTTCTTTCTCTCTCGCTCGCTCTCTCTCGCTCTCTCTCTCTCTCGCTCTCTCTCACTCTCGCTCTCTCTCTCTCTCGCTCTCTCACTCTCTCTCTCTCTCTCTCTCTCTCTCTCTCGCCTTATCATTGCAGGTCACTGGCGGGCCTCAAAGCGTTCACTGGGCTGAAAGAACTGGTCGTCGACAACAATCTGCTCGGAAACGACCTCCAGTTGCCCAGGTTACCCACCCTCCACACCCTGACACTCAATAAGAACCAAATATCCTTTCAAGCAGAGCAGCACTCACTATCTGCCTCTCATTCTTCAGCATGGGCTAAGGCTATGGGGCACAAGCCATTGTGTCTTTGCTGTTTGTTGTGCTTCTATATCTCTGATTTGAGTCTTTATCTCTGTGTTCTCAAACTCTGTGGAAGTCTCTAATAGTGTGTTTGTAGTGAGTGTAAATGCAGTGCTACAAAGGCATCTGGGTCTTTGTGCTGTAGTTTCGACCCCACAGACTAGTTTCTAAGCCACGGGGACCTCTAGTGGAGACAGGAATAAAAGCCAGTAGAGGCTGTGTTGATATGTTGAGGAAGAAACGGGAAATGGAGAAACGTCTGAACCTACCAAATGCTTTGAGAAAGAGCACTTTAAATATATATTAGATGTATAACAAATTATGAACATTGACAAATGAACCACTAGTGTAATATCTCATGCAGTGTAGTAGTGGGAAAAACTGAAAACCTCCTAACAAAATAACATGAATATGTTAAAAAATAGGGACACACGAACGTTTACCACCTGAAAACAAAACATGCAGCCATTACTTTTATGCTATAAATTGCCAGTAACATGTATCTATTGCAATTGCAGAGATGATAATTCAACAACTACATGTAGTTTCCTCCTTGAATAGTAAACCAGGTTAACCGTAAGCACTCAAACCCACACACTGCGCCACTACTTATGATCAGACGGAAAATATGTTTCAACTTCCTCCTTTAGTGTTAAGAACCCAGCCTATCTATGTGTCCTTGTCCCCCCTGGTAGCCTCTCCCTAGTAGATCCATCTACAGGGTAATGATGCAAAACCACACCTCCCGTGTCAACATTAAAACTGGGGCTCCTAGAAGTGTGTGTCAGCGGCTCTGAAGCCTGAGTCAGGTTGTGAAGTGGCCTGCACATGCTAATGGCCCAATTAGACCACATCCTGATGTGGAGCTGTGCCATTTTACACACTCCACCACTGCATTAGTGTGCTTGTATTTTGACACTTTGGGGCTCAATTTTCCAATGAAGTGAATGTATTAGTGATGAATGTGTCCTGTTTGGGAGGCTGGTTGCTTTTTTTTCCACGTTTGGGGGGGAACTTTTTTTTCCCGTCAGCTACGGCTCTGGAATCACGGACCGTTTGAACCACAGGGCATCCATCATTTACCCGGCCACCTAGGAGAGAGGGGGGGAGAGAAGGAGAAGAAGAAAGGGAGAGAGAGAGGAAGCAAGAGAGGAGGGTAGAAAGAGAGAGAGAGAAAATACAGAGAACAGGGAACTAAACAGGAAAATATATGCCAAACTCTGAGCCTTAAATTGAGCCTTTCTGTCTGCTCCCTCACACAACAACACGATGCCTATGACTGGTCCTCTGAAGGCCGTCGTGAATTTCATAGTGGTGTGTGTGGGAGGGAGGAGGTCTGTGTGTGTGCGTGCATGTGTAAGTGAGGGGGTCTGGGGTAAATGGTAATGTAATTAACAGTGTTGGCTCCTTGACCTCTGACCGCTGACACCTGACTGACATTGAGGCGCTGCTGGAGCACTTGGCGAAGGCGACACCGTCGCTGCAGTACCTCAGCCTGCTGGGAAACGAGGCCTGTCCCAACCAGCTGGTCAGCCTGGACAAGGATGAGGACGACTACCAGAGATACAGGTACACACTCACACACACAGGTCATTGCCAAAGAGTCGCACAGTGATGATGTCATAACAACACACATTGGTGTCTGTTCTCTGTCCTGTTCAGGATTCTAAACATATTTATTTTAAATAAACGTTACATGAATCCTTTTTTTTCCAATATTTGTTTTATTTTTATTAACGTTCAGATTTTTGTAGGTTATTATATTTGTGTCTACTTTTTATATTTAGTGTATTTTTATTTACACTGAATGGGGAACAAACATTCCTTGTCCCAACCAGATTGTGGATGGAACCTCATGGTTGTAAAAGCTTCCTCTCTACATTCTGGTTGGGCAAAATGCATTTCATGTGTGACTAGTCACCGCCACAAATGAGTGTTTACTAGCAGAGCAGACCATGCATTAAACATCACAGCCTCTCCTCAAGCCATGCAATGTGACCACCCTTTGTCAGCCTCTTTTACATGAAACGCGATAAAAGGAAAAAACACACATTCTCTTTTGTCAATTTTAGCCCTAAGTGCTTATTTCTAACTCTGTGTTCTGTATTAATCATTTACTAGCACCAACTATTGGCTGTAAGGCTCTCTCTCTCTCTCTCTCTCTCTCTCTCGCTCTCGCTCTTTCTCTGTTTCTCTCTGTCTGTCTATCGCTCTCTATGCCTCACTCTCTCTCTTTCTCTTTCTCTCTTTCTCTCTCTCTTTCTCTCTCTCCCCCTCCCATACTTATCTTACTGCTAAGTGAAGCCGTTCTGCCCTGACTGACTGAGTGCTGACACTGTCTATGCTCCTGTTATGTAATGTTCATAATGTGTCACACTGTAAAACATCAATTTGAGCCTGGTGCAGATTCCATGTCTGACGGGGTTAGGCTGTATGCAGGTCATGACAACTCTGGCCCAGGGCAAGGAATAGGCCGTGTCCATGAAGCCCCAGTCTCAGCCTCTAAGCCCCAGCCAGGCCCCTGCCCCCGACAGGCTCACAGGCCATCTCAATTACCAAGGGCAGTAGTCAACTGCTGTGGCACTCACTGGACTATTTTTTTTAAAGTCCAATGACATAAAGATGGAACACAGAAATTGAAAAATACACACACGTTGGGTGTTGAAGCTAGGATACAGTAACAACATTATTATTCTAGCACAGAAGCAACCTGTCTCGTAATGGGATACACAGCACTGCCATGGGGTTGAGGGGTGGAATACTCTCGCTTGCGCTCCTTCGAGGCTCTCTCTCTTTCTGTGTTGTGAAGGAGGAAAAATGACCTTCTAGCTATGTCATACTCCCATCGTGACACAGAGCCTATTGTTACTTGTCATGTTAACACGTCGACTCGAATGACATAATCTCGTTTCGAGATATCTCGTTCCGCCCTGATCAAAGACTTGCTACAGGTGGCCAGTTTTGCCTCAGGTGCCCTTTAACCACCACATGCACTCGGCCCGGTGCTCACTCAACCCTCAACCCATCCACTCCACCCTGCACCCTCAACCCATCCATTCAAACCTCAACCCATCCACTCAACCCTCAACCATCCACTCAACCCTCAACCCATTCACTCAACCTCAACCCATCCACTCAACCCTCAACCATCCACTCAACCCTCAACCATCCACTCAACCCTCAACCATCCACTCAACCCTCAACCATCCACTCAACCCTCAACCATCCACTCAACATCAACCAATTCACTCAACATCAACCAATTCACTCAACCTCAACCACCCACTCAACCCATTCACTCAACCTCAACCCATTCACTCAACCTCAAACCATTCACTCAAACCTCAACTCATCCACTCAACCTCAACCCATCCACTCAACCCTCAACCCATTCACTCAACCTCAACCCTCAACCATCCGCTCAATCCTCAACCATCCACTCAACCCTCAACCTATTCACTCAACCTCAACCCATTCACTCAACCTCAACCCATCCACTCAACCCTCAACCATCCACTCAACCCATTCACTCAACCTCAACCCATCCACTCAACCCTCAACCATCCACTCAACCCATTCACTCAAATTCAACCCATCCCCTCAACCCTCAACCCATTCACTCAACCTCAACCCATCCACTCAACCCTCAACCATCCACTCAACCCTCAACCATCCACTCAACCCATTCACTCGACCTCAACCCAATCACTCAACCTCAACCCATTCACTCAACCTCAAACCATCCACTCAACCCTCAACCATCCACTCAACCCATTCACTCAACTTCAACCCATCCCCTCAACCCTCAACCTATTCACTCAACCTCAACCCATTCACTCAACATCAACCCATTCACCCAACCTCAACCCATCCACTCAACTCTCAACCCATCCACTCAACCTCAACCCATTCACTCAACCTCAACCCATCCACTCAACCTCAACCCATCCACTCAACCCTCAACCCATTCACTCAACTCTCAACCCATCCACTCAACCTCAACCCATCCACTCAACTCTCAACCCATCCACTCAACCTCAACCCATTCACTCAACCTCAACCCATCCACTCAACTCTCAACCCATCCACTCAACCTCAACCCATTCACTCAACCTCAACCCATCCACTCAACCCTCAACCCATCCACTCAAACCTCAACCCATCCACTCAACCCTCAACCCATCCACTCAACCCTCAACCCATCCACTCAAACCTCAACCCATCCACTCAACCCTCAACTATCCACTCTGCCCTCAACCCATCCACTCAACCTCAACCCATCTACTCAAACCTCCATAGAAGAGGATTTAGAATAATGAACTGACAAAATGAGTCTTGAATTATAATTCTTCCTCTTTGTCAGACAATGTCTATTTAAGACTTGGGTATTATTAACTACATTAGCATAGGATTTATCACTGTGTCACTCAACTGCTAAAACACCTCAGGCCTGGTCTGTTTCAGGTCTTGGAGCTCTATTCAATCAAAACCGATATGCAGATGTTCTCAGGCTTGAGTCATAATATACTGTTTGTGACATTGTTATTGTTTATATAGTAAGTATCTAGTATATAGATCAATCCATAGCTCCCTTCCCTAAAATCCTAGTGTGTTGACAACCTGACGTTGGTTTTACTAACTATCTTCAGCTCCAACATTACCACCATCATCATCAGGGACTGGGCTGTGCCCATATTGTGGTTCCTCCTTGTCCCTCCTCACCCTTCACTTAGCTGCTGCTGCATGTCTGTTACTGTGTTCTGTTTGGCTGGAACCTCCAGCCTTGACATGTCTGTTCCTCTGCTCCACTCCCACCCGCTCTCTCGCTCTCTGAAAGGATCTGTTGTCATCTCCGTAACCCAGCCATTATCTAGCCGACGTTTCCTCTCCCTCCCAATGAAAGATAGAGAGTGTCTGAAAGCGTAGAATATAGATCTGTGATGTTACAGGAATGGCAGCTCTGGCAGATGGGGCGTATCTCCTTTCGTTCTATTTATATTTCCGTCCTTATTTTTTATCAGCTTTGAAGGTTATTACATGGAAGGATAGATATCATCGCCATTAAATCTATACTGAGTAAACAAGTCGTCTTCTTTTCAAGATGTTTGCTGATATGTGCCGTTTTACTAATTTTAGAATTTGATTTGCATAATTACTTTTGTAGGTAGATATTAACTAGTTGTTATGCTCTGGCAGTTTACGTTCTCTATTATACAGTACAGACATCTTGTGGTTTGTGACGTATTCACTAGATGTGTTCAGTTTGTATAGTAATCTTGATTTTTGTTCTCAAATCATGTCATGTAGATATACGTTTGTTTGTGTATTTTTATGTTCATTTTTCTGTAAACATTGTTCTATAAAGTAAAGTGTGTGTTATATGGTTTGGTGTACAGTCAACCGACACAAGTCATGATGCCATACATAAGGTACATCTGTTAGTTATCATATATTATTGTTTGTGTGTGTTTCCTCAGGTATTTTGTTCTGCACAAGCTACCCACCCTAAAGTTCCTAGACACTAGGAAGGTTTGTAAGATTGAACAGCAGGAGGCTGAAGCACGGGGAGCCTTCATGAAGGTGGTTAAACCCAAGTTATCAGACATGGTGGTGAGTACACTCTTTATGATCTAATAGCGCTGGTTTCCCAGACACAGATTAAGCCTAGCCCTAGACAATTGTTGTACGTTTTTTAACCTTTATTTAACTAGGCAAGTCAGTTAAGAACAAATTCTTATTTACAATGACGGCCTACCCCGGCCAAACCCGGACGGCGCTGGGCCAATTGTGCGCCGCACTATGGGACTCCCAATCACGGCCGGATGTGATGCAGCCTAGATTCGAACCAGGGACTGCAGTGACGCACGCCTCTTGCAGTACCTTAGACCGCTGTGCCACTCGGGTGCAAAGAAGCACTTCCAATGGAGAATCTCAATTGAACATTACATACAGTATAAAGTCTCTTAAAATATATAACTAATTGAGGTTTTACATTCTTGAAAGAAGTTACTGGACCTTCGGGAGTTGACATATTTAGGCAACCATAGAAGGGCTTTCCAGTCCAGGGAAACTAGAGTACAGTAAATTAATTTTAAAGAACATTCTGTCATCCAGAATTCTGTGAATTCTGTCCCAGTTCATGGAATATATTTTTTAGAAACTAACCCTACCACCCCTCCACTAATTGGAGTCAACTAATGGACAACAACACTTAGGCTTCTACTTCCATATATACATTTTACGGGACACAGTATATTTTACAATAGTTATCTTTTGTTTGTTTTTAGTCCCATCTTTCAGCTAACCTCAACCCCTCCCATCTCAGAAGACCGTCCAGTCTTTCTTTTTCTGCCATTCAGAGGGTCCTCCTCATTAGCAGTGTGAGATCAGATGATATATCTCTGATATATTGAATTATCTAATAGTTCCCTCACTCGCGTTGGGGTCAATCATTTGTCTAACCCCTCTAACCATATTAAGGCCATGGTTAAGTGATGTGGATGAGCAGTAAGAAACTGACATATTCTCATCCCTCACCCCCTGTCTATCCTCCCCTCCTGTCCGCCTTTCTTCATCCGTGTCTGAGTGTCAGTCTCCCGTTGCAGGGGTCCTGGTATGACGGCCCTTTGAACAGGAGCCCTCTCCCTCCCTCCGAGGGGACTCTCTCTTTAATGAGTGTGTGTGTGCTTCTGAGGGCATACTTGTGTGTGTGTGTGTGTGTGTGTGTGTGTGTGTGTGTGTGTGTGTGTGTGTGTGTGTGTGTGTGTGTGTGTGTGTGTGTGTGTGTGTTTATGACCACGATCTGACCTCATTCCGTATGCATGAGCCCAGATCAAAGTGGACGGGGCGGCTGTCCGGTCGCGGTAGCAACGAGGAGCGTGACAGCGCTGGCCATCGGAGCGACAGCTCACGTACACGCCAGTCACAATCGCTTAATTATCCCCCGACCATGCACTTATTCCTCCCTCGCTCGTTAGGGCCACGCAGACTAATTAGAGTTTGGGATTTCATAGATGTAACCCTTCTCATCCCTCACCCCTCATCCCCCTCTCCCCCCCCTCCTCTTCTTTCGAAGAGGTGGAAATGAACAGCTTTGCTAAGATTCGATTTCATGTAATTGTAAGGCCATGAAATATTTACTGGTTGGATCAGCGAGGCCTCATCGTCCCAGGGTCCCCAGAGCCTTACAGACATAAAGGAGTCTGGGAGGTAAGAACAAAGCCAACCAATGACAAGGCATGATGCGTGTCGAGCAGACGCAGGGTTTAAAAGTGCACAGAGAAAACAAAATATTTATCGTTTGCGACAATCAGCCAAAATATTGTAGCGTTTTAGTGTCAGTCCACACAACTCTTTGTTCTTGATTTATCGTGCAAGTGGCAGAGCAAGAAAAGAAAACATTGAAATAATTTAACCCCATTCTGGCATGTTTGCTAGATGTAGAAAAGTGGAATGAAACACTGCTCATCCACTTGATATGAAAAGAAGCCGAGCACTTTAACAATGCTTGTTGGCAGGCAAAAGTCACTTTGGAGGATTATATTTACATAGCCCTGCCAATGTAGCAGCAACACTTGCCTTTGTTATCATAGAGTTAGATATGGCTGAAGATTATCTAGCTAATTCTAGTTGATTTATATGTGTTTGTGTCAGAGTATATAGCAGAAGATGCTATGTACATTATCAGATGGAAATGTCTCATTATGTTTGTCTTCACTTACCCTTTACTAAAGTGGATTAACATTCCTTTCTCTGTTTCTACAGTACAGTACTGTATTCACTCTGCTCCACCGTAACAGCCTTTGACTCAATATACTGTCTAACCATTACAGCCTCCACAGTACTATGACTTTGCTCATAACTGTTCGTGAGGTATCTACGTAGGGCTTATGTAGACTCGTGAATGCTCTATAAAGCCTGTATAAGTTGTTTGTTTAATGTGGAACAGAGAGAGTGATGAGAGTGAGAGATGGGGTAGTGTGGTTCCAAATGGCCCGTCCTGTGCTTGGGTCCGTAACGGTTAGTTTTGAGTCCGATGAGGCATGATGCGGCAGCCGTAACCGGCGCGGCGGGGCATGTGTACACCCCGCCTCACCCGCCTCTCCGCCATCTAATTGGCTCCATCATCAGAGCCATTGTGTTTCTGACCAATCGTGCGGGTCACCAATTAACGAGTGGCGCAGACAAACGAGGCAGTAGGGAGGGAGAGATGATGATGGTGTAATTAGACATTTGTGTTTGCTTTTATGTCTCGTACAGTGGGGCGTCCCTTCATAACACTGGAGCCTGGTGTCTGGAGTTACTGTAGCACAGTTAAACTGGACACTAATTAGTACTCTCTCGTCTCACTCATTTCTCTCTCTCTCTCTGTCTCCTATTCTACCTCTCCCACTCTCTTTCTGTTAGAGTTATGAAGATGCTGTATATATTGATGAATAACCAGTGTTTAGGTTATAATCAAAGTTAAAGAAGCTTTCAGAACAGCTGTATTACACACATTGAAGATGTATGTTAAACTCAGCGTGAAAACCTCAGTCTACACTAAAATGAAGGACACACTCATTGACCCTGCTTCTAGTTATCAGTAAGTGAATTATTATGATGAACACATACCGTGCATGCTTATCTAAGCCCCTCTCATATGACTGTAAATCAGAAAAATAACAGGTTGCTCTCTAGTTGTTCATACTCCTAGCGTGATGTATCGGAACAGCTAATGGGCGTGCTAGGAAGGAGGCAGCTCTGAACTTTGGAGACCTCCTGGGCTGCATCTCAAATGGGACCCTATTCCCTATTTGGTGCACTACTTTTGAACAGGCCCCAAAGTGCTCTACGTAGAGAAGAGGATGCCATTTGGGACAGAGACTTAGTTTGAGTCACATCAGAATGGAGTGTGACCACGGTTTAAACTGCGTTTCAATCATGCCGTTATGGCATGGCACCATGGGCTGCCACATGGTTCTGATAACAAAGCAATGAGCTTTAATACATTATGAATACCGTCACTTCTCCAACATTCTGAACGTTTTCTAAGTCTGCTAAATCAGAACCAGAGTTGGATGTCTGCTCAAAGCACTCACACGCACGTAAAAAACAGGTCTTATCTGATGTAGGATAAGTACTATATTTTACAGTATTTGTTATAAGATTGGCTCTGCTCTGTGTTGGGTAATGTCAATATCAAACCTATATTGGTATCATACAATATACTTTATTAGTGTGGTCTACAGACAATGCCGTCAAGATTGTGAAGACTTTTTTAAATGACGGGACAAAATTGATTTAAGTCATATCAACAATCAAGTATTGACAGATTAAGAGAAAGAAAAATGACCAACTGTAAAAGTTAACATTTACAGTGTGAACAAAGATCCTTTTGCAGCTCATTGAATTGATAGTATGTCTTTTCACGCACCACTGGGCCCTAGAAATGCATAACACTCTAAGTGTCTCAGTGTGTGTTGTTTTATGTGGCGCTACTGTACAGTCTGTGTCGTACACTAGCTAGGTACGTCATCTTCCTCAACCATAGTTATGAAGACCACGTTATTGGGTCTCTGTCGTATTGGATTTCCTGAGTGGAGAAGACGAGAAATGGGACAAACAGAGAGACAAAGACAAAGACAGAAATAGAGGGAGAGACATACAGGGGGATCCGAAATTATTGACACTAATTCAAATGCTGAGTTATATTGTATGCAAAACAAATGGGGGAATTCTATTATTTTATACTAATACAGTTGCACAGAGAAAGAGATTTTGTTTAACAAGTTATATGTTTTTTCTTTTAAAAGGTAGGGGTCAACATTATTTATACCCCTGTTTTCAATACCTTTTAATACGTCACCTTACGAGGATAAC
This sequence comes from Salvelinus namaycush, assembly GCF_016432855.1. NCBI lineage: Eukaryota > Metazoa > Chordata > Actinopteri > Salmoniformes > Salmonidae > Salvelinus > Salvelinus namaycush. Next base: position 55,410,576 of record NC_052310.1, read on the forward strand.
AGCACTGAGCCTTTTTCTAAAATGTTTTATGAGATTGGAGAACACATTGGGAGAGATCTTAGACCATTCCTCCATACAGAATCTTTCCAGATCTTTGATATCCTTCATCTGCGATTATGGACTGCTTATGGATTTTAAGTCCGGAGACTGAGATGTCCGTTGCTAAATGTAGATTTTATGGCTAATTAACCATTTATTTGTGGATTTTGATGTGCTTGGGGTTATTATTTTGCTGGAAGATCCACTTGAGGCCAAGTTTCAGCCTAATGGTAGAGGCAACCAGGTTTTTGGCTAAAATGTCCTGGTACTAGATAAAGTTCATGATTCTATTGTCCTTAACCCCTTACACTCGTACACGTATACGGGTTGAAAATGGCTGATTTGGGCACTGATAAACACCTATATTGGAACACAGTGGCTGTACAGTAACATGGTATACATGACGTCAGAGCTCTTGCTCTGTGCTTCACAGCTCTGTATGGGTTTTGACTGACAGCCGCTCTGAACTTGAGCACAGTGCGCGACATGAAGTTTCCCCCACCCCTCCCGCTAATTGGGCCCATTTTTTTCTTTTCTGAGTGAGAGAAATGCTGTAAATGAAGAGGACTCTATGTATCCTGAAAGATGAGACGTTGAGGATTCTAATAAATACCGCTTTGATGTCATAAAAGCAAGCCAAACACCCTTGAGTCCAAATGTGCACTTCACCTTTCCGTATCATAAAACTCACGTCATATACAGAGTCAACGTTTATGATCACTATGTTTGATGTACAGTTACAAGGTGACATGGTGTCATACCCTGAGTTGTCCTGAGCAGAATTAGCCTATTTTTGTCTATTGTTAAGAAAATTTGCCGCGGCACACACACCTGAATGCACTCATGTCTCCTTTCTATGCGCACAATAATTACGATGTGTTTCTCTGAGTTGCATTGTGAAAGCCCAACACTGTAATATTGTGTTTTTATAACTTAGCTAGTCATGTTGGCATAAGAACAAGCTTTCAAATGAAGCCCACCTGACGCACATTGTGATTTATAATGGACTGTTTTTGGATTGAGTATACAACAGGGGAAGCAGGGTTGTGTTCCAACCAAACAACTACAAGTGTGCTTGCTGTAATTCCTCAACGGCACAGCTAGGAGAGCTCAAAAAAACACTGTATAGTTTGAGACTCTATGGGTCATAAAAGTCCATTGAAATTACTTAGGAACTGTGCACACTTTGGAGAGGTGTGTGGCCTTGGAGACGACAGTTAGTCCTCTCACTCAAACCCTTGTATTTTATGTTGCACCTACCCCAAATTTTCCAATAATATTCTTATCACGTTACTGAATGTATCCAGAGTATTTTCAGATTTCGTTATCAACTGTCACGTTCGTAATAAGGACGGGACCAAGGCGCAGCGTGATTGAAGTTCCACATCTTTATTACGGTGAAACTTTAAACAAAAACAATAAACCAATAACGAAACGTGAAAGTAGTGGTGCACAAACACAAAACAATACCCCACAAACACAGGTGGGAAAATGGCTACCTACATATGATCCCCAATTAGAGGCAACGATTACCAGCTGCCTCCAATTGGGAACCATACAAAACACCAACATAGAAATATTGAACTAGAACACGCCTTGACCTACTACAACATAGAGAATCAACGGGTTCTCTAAGGTCATGGCGTGACATCAACAAATGCCCCGAAAAGTACACTAAATGTCAAGTGTGCATAAAATCAACTGTGTAATGTTTGGATTCAGTCTTGTGTCAGTTGAACTGTTGTGTCCTCACCTTTTGCGCTAGCAATTTTCCCATAATCTCCAAATGATTCCCTTTCCATTGCTGACATGGTTATGCATTTTCATATTTCTTCTGTAAAAAACATGCACATTTAGTCATTCATATAGGCCAATTCCCACAAGTGTAAAAGGTTAACAAGGGCCCCAGTGACAGTGTTATGACAATGCCACAAAATCAACACGTTATGACAGTCATAACCTTGTCATATGTCATAACAGCTGACATAATCTGTCATAACATTGTCATAACACTGTCATGACACATATATTTAGACGTGTTATGACATATATTGCAATATTTTTGGGCTGGTTATGACACCTACATGAGTGTCAAAGACCACAAATCCTACCACACCTGCAGACCATTCCATTCTACCTGTATATAACATTTCCTCAAATGTGCCATTTTATTACCATTGTAATTGTACACACATTGATTTCAAACATGTACCTAGCACAATGCTCTGTCGCTGATGACTAGGATGAATGCAGGAGCAGGACAAAACACCCTCTTTGGGACTTATGACTGACATATGGTAATGTATGTCATAGGCCTATCTGGCTTATATTATTACCCTTACAACAACAACAAAACATTGTTCTGTGATGATATAAATGTCCATATTTTGAAATCAAAGTTTGTGTACACAACATAATTATTGGGATCCTCCATGGTTTTGCTATCATATACATGTATACTTAGTGCTACCACTAGGGGGAGACATTCAAACTGTTAGCTGCAGGCGCACTCCTCCATACGTTGGATTCAGTCTCCGGACTTGAATCCCATCGAAAACCTCTGGTTTGAATTGAAGAGGGCAGTCCATAAGCGCAGATAAAGGATATCCAGGATCTGGAAGGATTCTGTATGAAGGAATGGTCTAGTATCCCTCCCAATGTGTTCTCCAACTCATAAAACATTTTAGAAAAGCAACTGTGTCATTATCCTTGCAAGGTGTAGTTATTGAAAGGTATTTAAATAATCATTTTGACCGATACCTTTTTTGAGATGAAACAAAATATTTTTTTCTGAGCAATTGTAAAAAAAAATATATATATATAATTATAATTGCCACACAATATATCTCAGGATTTGAATTATTTATTTTTTACAGTATGTTTTGCTCATCTTTATCAAGGGTGTCAATAATATCGGAACCCACTGTAGACTGAGAGGAAGAGAGACAATAGAAACAAAGAGAGGAGGTATGTGAAGAAAAGAGAGGGATGGCCAAATACCTGAAGTAAACATGTCAATTGTGTAAAGGCCATGGAAGTGTTTTTCTCAGACATCGACAGACACACAGAGAAGAGAAGAAGCAGAGGCAGAGTGGAAAAGCCTTGAGCTGTATTTTGGGCGTGTTGGAATGCCATAATGTGATAATTCTCTTTGAGGACTCGGAGGTCATGGAATGTGATGGCGCTAAACCACATAGAGCCATTTGGACTGCTCTGGGCTGTTCTCGGAAAATACACGTGGTTTCTACCGTGGCTTCGCTCTCTAACCTCCCTCAGCCTCCCTCCCTAACCTCCCTCAGCCTCCCTCCCTAACCTCCCTCAGCCTCCCTCCCTAACCTCCCTCAGCCTCCCTCCTGCTGCCTCACCATCACGAAGCCTGTTGTTGAAACCTTGGGTTAAACTGACCATGTCTATCAAAACACTCTGACAACATGTTCTCTATTTCTGCTATCCCGAGCACCACTCAGAGAAGCCATGTCGGATTTGACTGGTATTATGATATTTCACTCCCCGTCCCGCATGTTAAAGTACATTTCACAGTGAATGAAGTAAGTGCTCAGTCCGTTGCCACTAAACACAGCTTGGTAGCTACGTAAGGGGGTATAGCGGTTCCGTGGATGTCACATAGATTTTGCTCGGAGGGAGAGTTTCACTTGATTTCAGAGCCCGGGACATGAGTTTTTCTCCCCACATCTTCCTGCGTGTAATGCAAAGCATTAATGTGAAGCAGACAGAGTCGCGAGGCGGTTCGAGCCCATTCGAGCCAGCTCTCGTCTCCCATGAGCCCTAGCTCTCAGGGTGACTGCTCTTCTGTGGAATCGACAATGACAGAGCCAGGAAAGTCCTCAAGTGGATCTTTTCAGTTCTGTTTTTCCCTCCGCTGATGTTAACCTGCTTTACTCTGCAGCGGTTCACTTCAAGTTTGCACAGAGGAAAGAAGTCAACATATGTAAAATAGACCACATGATTTGAGAGCCATGATTGTGTATTATAGGCCTACACATGATGGATGCTTGTGGGATTTTTTGCATTAGGAATCTTCTGGAAGGGAATAGAGGGATATCAGTTATTATCTTGCTTTCTTCTTTTCTTCTTTTTAAATGTCTCTAGTGTGGCCTGTGAAGTTTGTCACTACGTTCATCTCTGCACTAGAGAGTTATGAGTTCCCTGAAGCTTTCAAACATAACAAACAGCATGCGATATTGCTTTGTGCATGCGCCTTCAGTGGGTTTGCTGAATAATTTTATTGGATATATACGTGTCCTCTCAGGATATGCTTCTCAACAGGACAAGAAAATACTACCAAAAAGATTGCTGTGAGTTTATTATACCGTTGTCTCTCAGCCTAGTGATTTACATATTTCCAGCTTCATATTTCAATGACATTATTACTTCATGTCAGACATTGTCTTGGTCTGCTATGGTATAGGTTAAGTCAGTACAGTACGGTGGAGTATGGGTTGTCTACCCTCTGTTGCCTCACACCAGCTTGTGCTAACACTCAAATACTGGATGTTTTCTTTTCCATTCTTTTCCATTGGCTATCGATTGATTGAAGTACATTATCCTTTCATCATTGAGACATTTTTTGTTGTTATTTATGTTACGCTGTTATTAATTTTGTAGTGATAGCTATTAAGAGTAATAGCATTTTGTTATGGATACTGTGCAGGCTGTAAAACTTCTACATGGACAAAAGACAAGACAGAAAAAGTTGACAGCAAAATAGGAAACAGATGTGTAAGTGACATACCAGACAATAGTGCTGGAAGTACAGTATGACTGTCATTCTCATCGCTGTGTTTGTGCATTCTGATGGACTCTAGACAACTCAATTCACTGAAAACAACAAAGAAATAATAGAGATGAATCTCTTTTAATTGTTAGCGTGACAGGCCAGTTCACAACATGACCATTCCAGCTTGTTAAGTCTATAATCATCTTGTTATTGAGGTTTTTGTTTCAAGTGTTTAGGCAACAGGAAACAGCACTACATTCTGACTCTCTCTCCACTTTCTCTCTCTCTTTTTCTCTCTGTCTCTTTCCCTGCACACTTCAGTCAGCACCAGAAACATATGAAAGTACTGTCTTCCACATGTCAGGGACAGCATGGACCACACGGTCCTTCTCTGTCAGTGAGTGAAAGGATTTCTGCTTCTGTTTCCAGAGTAGTGAGGTGTCTGTCGGTTCTTACAGTCTTTGGATCGGCACTGAAGTGTTGGCTCAGTATGGGCCCGTTCACTCTGTGTTTGGACCGATCAGCTCTGAAAACGGAGAGAAAAGAGGCATCCCACTGTATGTTATGCATTCTAAACGATTTGGCAGCTGTGAATTGTGAGGTCGCGGCGAGGGCAACGGTCCACACAAACAACTGTAATCAGAGGGAATGACTCAGAGCGTCCTTATAAATCACATCACAGGCCCCTCATATCATAAACACACTGTAAAACTTTAAAGTACCTTTAATTGTAAGTAATAGCGTCAGGATTGATTTACGAGCCCGTTCAAAGCGCAGAGACACGGGGTGCGTGACCTCAGTGTCACGTCACTCTAATAGTAGTAGTGATAGATGGATTATTCATTTGGGGGAAAACATATAAAAACCAACAGATGTTTTTAAGGACTATTACTGTTTCTGAGTAGAACTGGTTTTATATGAACTGATTTTCCTCTCTGGGGTTTGGTATAAAGAACATGGGTAGGAAGCCATTGTGGTGAATCATTTGTAGTCTCGATGTCTCATGCATTTAGTATGAGGCCCGACAGAAAGCAGTCCAAGGCTGACCCATAATAATGTGATATACTTTTAGCCTGTATTGGAAATACAGTTTTTATAAACTATGACAAATAATATTATTGCTTGAATAAGCTCTGCTACTTTTTATTCACTTCGTAAAATCCAAGTATTTGAAGACTTCTTTATCATTATCATATTATTAAGCTTTCGGTTTTAGCATCAGAAAAGTACATAATGTTCCAGAAATGTACCAGATATTGTATAATAATAAGCCAATGAGAATGTTAACATTCTTCCTTCTGTATCGTTGCTCCTGTAATATCTGTAAGCCTCTTTTAGACACAGGAAAATTCTGGGAAATAGAATGTTTCCACTCAAACCAAACTTTCTGTTAAGACCATTGATGATACTGTACCAATGTAAATGTAGCTCTCAGTACTCTCTACACTTTCTCTCTCTCTCTTTTTTTGTTCTCTCTCCCTCTCTCTCTTTCTGTTTCTCTGTCTCTCTCCCTCTCTCTCTTTCTGTTCTCTCTCTCTCTCCCTCTCTCTCTTTCTGTTTCTCTGTCTCTCACCCTCTCTCTCTTTCTGTTCTCTCTCTCTCCCGCTCTCTCTTTCTGTTCTCTCTCTCTCTCCCTCTCTCTCTTTCTGTTCTCTCTCTCTCTCTCCCTCTCTCTCTTTCTGTTCTCTCTCTCTCTCTCTCTCTTTTTTTGTTCTCTCTCTCTCCCCCTCTCTCTCTTTCTGTTTTCTCTCCCTCTCTCTCTTTCTGTTTCTCTGTCTCTCTCCCTCTCTCTCTTTCTGTTCTCTCTCTCTCTCCCTCTCTCTCTTTCTGTTTCTCTGTCTCTCTCCCTCTCTCTCTTTCTGTTTCTCTGTCTCTCTCCCTCTCTCTCTTTCTGTTCTCTCTCTCTCTCCCTCTCTCTCTTTCTGTTCTCTCTCTCTCTCTCTCCCTCTCTCTCTCTTTCTGTTCTCTCTCTCTCTCTCCCTCTCTCTCTTTCTGTTTCTCTCTCTCTGTCTCTCTCTTTTTCAAAGTTGATCCCTTTTCATTTTATCTCATGTTCCCACAAAACGCTCCAAGCCCTACTTTTTGCAGAAACAGTTATTCTACATAGATTGGTGTTATTTGACCATTTTAAAGTAAACTTCAAACTACCAAAGTGGATACAATATATTTAAAAATCATTGACGATAACACACAGTTTTACAATGTATTTCCATTGTGGTCCTCTTTTAAGCTACACTGAACTAGCCTGTATTCTAGTATTTCCTTCTTATATCAACAACCATTGAGTTAGCTAAAGACCGACTAACAGACTGTCAATGTCAACTAATCTAATGCTTAACTGTAGCTTCATTCAATGACATGATTTATTAAATTATGTTTTTAGTCAGTACAGAGTACAAGTGTTTTTCTGTGTTAGAATCACAGCTGCACTCTCTGTGTTAGTCTCTGATGATTGTGTATTTGTGTGTGAGGACGTGTATGTATCCGTGTGTAAGTCCTTGGTGATGAGGATCCGTTGCCAGCCTAATGAGAGACAGCTGGTTGGGTTCTGAAGGACTCTGTCTGTAGCTAATGCTGTTGTTTCCCTGGACCGTGCCGGTGTTGGATCACTCTCTGACAGCGATGGCTCCGTTATCTATCTATCTAGCTTTAGTTGATAGGGGAATTAGTGTTTAGTCAACATTTCAGTTTCCACATCAATATAAAAAGTACCAAAGTTAGCTAATGTTAATTGAGGTGGTAGCTCCTTCATTTCCTCTATAGTCTTTAGGTCTAGTTAGCGTCTTTATAGTAATCCTGCCTAAGATTGTATCAGATAATGCCTATGGTGCCTCTGTGAGTTATAAGTATGTCTTAACACACTAATGCGTATAATGTTGATACTTTATATCTCTTCATCTGATTAGGATGGGAGGATCTGTGTGGGTTTGTGGTTTATAAATTATTATTTTGATTATTATCTTTGGTGTAGTAAACAGAATGTGAGTTGTGAGTTTTGGATCCTAAAGCTCATTTAAAAAAAGTGATGATTGACATACTGTCCTTGTATTGACTTAACTTTAGGGTTCAGTCATCATTAGTGTTTTTTAACTAAACCCATTTACTTTGTCGTGAGTCACTCAGAGGTCAGTGTGGAGCTATGGGAAACTCTCTGCTCTCAACAGCAGTTGTTGACTTTCAGGAGCGAGGGAAGGAGAGAAGGAGGCCGAGAGGCCAGGAGGGAGGGGAGGATGCCAAATCGAAAGTCCCCTGCATTGAAGTTTGTGCTTATACAGGCCCTCTTTGTGGTTTATAAAGCTTGTCAGACACGTCAGGCGCTGCGAGAAAAAGTATATTGTTTCCAACCACTTGGATTCCTTTCCCCTTTCCTGACATCTGCCACTCTGTAAAGATGATAAATTCCTGCCTCATTAAGCGTGGGTGTGGGATTACAGGCTGACAACACATTAATCACTGCTGTGTGGCAGCCAGGCAGCCAGGCAGGCAGCAGCCAACGGCGCACCACTCAGGCACCAGATAGCTACCGGCATTGTTAACCAAACTTTTCTTATGTGTCACTCTATAGCCTCTGACAGCGCCTAATCAATCACCTTGATTGGCAGCACTGATAGATTACACTATTTATACTGGGTGTAATGAAAGATAGCGTTTCCACCTACTGTCATTGTCGAGACGATGATAGCCCCCGCTGCTCCGCCCCGGCCTTTTTTTGTCACTGAGCCTCAGCCTGAATGGGAACACTGAGCCTCAGCCTGAGTGGGAACACTGAGCCTGAATGGGAACACTGAGCCTCAGCCTGAGTGGGAACACTGAGCCTGAATGGGAACACTGAGCCTCAGCCTGAATGGGAACACTGAGCCTGAATGGGGAACACTAAGCCTCAGCCTGAATGGGAACACTGAGCCTGAATGGGAACACTGAGCTTGAATGGGAACACTGAGCCTCAGCCTGAATGGGAACACTGAGCCTCAGCCTGAATGGGAACACTGAGCCTGAATGGGAACACTGAGCCTCAGCCTGAATGGGAACACTGAGTCTGAATGGGAACACTGAGCCTCAGCCTGAATGGGAACACTGAGCCTCAGCCTGAATGGGAACACTGAGCCTCAGCCTGAATGGGAACACTGAGTCTGAATGGGAACACTGAGCCTGAATGGGAACACTGAGCCTCAGCCTGAATGGGAACACTGAGTCTGAATGGGAACACTGAGCCTCAGCCTGAATGGGAACACTGAGCCTCAGCCTGAATGGGAACACTGAGCCTCAGCCTGAATGGGAACACACAAACAAACAAAAGAAAGGGAAAAAAAGGAGGATAGACAGACCTTGGCGTGGCATTGTGAACTTTTTAAAGCAGACAGTATTGAGCTCCTTGGTGGCTGAGTTTTCATGTAGGGCGGTATTGTTGCTCTTCACGGCATAGCTCCAAGGCAGTGTTCTTCACAACGCCACTGTGCTATTGTCATCTCTGTCGCTATAGCTGGCAGCTCGCTCTCTGGCACGTAGAGCTAGGGCTTTGTCTCACCATTGGAGGTATCGGCTTCCTCTGTGACCCCGTTGGGAAGGTAGACGTTTTGTTGTCGGGGGGTTCGTGTCAGAAAGGGAATGATTTACACGTGTATGACAACACGACGACAGGTCGCTGTATGTTGTATGTGTGTTTACTCCTCAAAGATCAAAGCTATAGTCAGAGTAATGGATAACTGTGTTTGCTAATTTTTTACCAAGCCTGCTTTTTTTACCACCTGCTTGAGATCCTGGGAATGTGTGGATGAAGTGACACACTTTCAGCTCGCCGTTCTCATAAGGTTATGGTTCTTTGTGTCCGTTTTGGTCTGTTTGTCTTTGTCTGGAAGATGTTCTCACTGAGCTCAGAGAAGATATTGGATAGGAGTTTTTTTTTTCTTTTTTTTGCTGGCAGTTAAATAAAGAAAGAAACAATGTGACAAAAAATAAACAATCTATCATGATTTTGACAGCCAGTAAATCCAGGTCTTTTTAGCAAGGCAGGCCACTGTCAGGAAATGAGTTAACTAGCCCATATGACTGGGAGTCCCAGGTAATTTACCCTCATAGATGCATTTGCAAATAACTAGCAGGAGCTCCTACGCCTCTATCCCTGACCTGACATTGCTTTGTGTATTAATGCAGAAATCTAGTGACATGCTCAATGGTGTCTGTCAGCCGTAGGATTGAATTCTCTGCCTTGCGCGTCTCCGTTTGCAGCACGCTGGTCAATTATTTCTGAATCTGTCAGTGCACGGGGAGACACGGTTATTTAGTCTGTGTTAACTCCACATCATTAAGACACCGTTTCGACAGAGAATAACACACCTGAGCGTTTATTTGTTTGGATTCGCCGTTAGACTGGGGTAACCTTCAAATTCTCTGACCTCTCTGTACCTTTCTGTCTCTCTTCCCTGTTTGGTGTGTTACTACGTCCCGTCTGGTCCATTAGTAACCGGAGCTGTCGTAGAAACCAAGGGAATCCAGTGACCGGCCGTCGTCTAATCTAACACTAGAAGGATCACAACAAGATGTCTTCATTTGTTGGGACAGATTGCTGTGATCTCGTGGTGGCAGGCAAACAGTATGCTATCTCTCCACGTACATACAGTAGTCAGAGCTGTTGTGTTGACATGCCTATGGATTGTATAGAGAGGGATGCATTAAATGAGTGCTTTGAGCGTAATGTTTGAAAAGCACTTTACAAATAAAGTGATTATCATATATTTGTATACCCTCCCATGAAATGTATCAGGAGCTGGGAGGGTGCTAGCCAGTAAGCTAACCATGGCCTAGTTCACAACTGAATACACCCCACATGGACTGACATTCTATGTTTAAAATCTCCTTTGGCGGTCTGTAGATTGAGAGGGCAGCAATGGAACACTACACCATGTATCGCCCTGTCCCATACAGGTAGTGTTAACAACAACCCCTCACTCCTAATGTAGTGTAGGCTACTGTACACATCTATTTCCATTTCCTGGTATGCATTAGTCAATGTTTAAGTGACAGGGATTGAGCTAGTTTTATCACCATGGTGACGGCACTGACTTTTATTGTCGATGAGTTGATCAGTCATTAATCAGACCTATACTAGATACAGTATAATGGTGTGTGTGCGTATCTGTCTGTGTGTCTGTCTGTCTCAGTACAGTACAGTTCAGTACAGTAGTTAGACTGTTTAGGAGAGACAGATGAAAAGACGAGCGGTTTAAACGTGAATCTGCCTACCGGAATAATAAAAGAAGAGTTTTAAGCGTCAGTTGTCAGGCCCCGAAGATGATGAGAAACCTGATCAGGTGAAGCCCGACAATCATCACAGCGAGAGACCAGGACCTGATTAGGTGACAAACACTGTATCAACATCTCACCATTTTCTAGTCTCTCTCTCTGAAAATAATGGTTCATGAAAAACTCTCAAATCTGCAACAACAAAAAATCCCCCCCAAATGAATGTTTATATTTTCCCAAATTATGTTTCGATTATTTTGTTTTTTCACTCTGAGAATTATAGTTGTTTATATAGAAACAACAAAATGTGATGTTCTGAGTCGATGTCAAGGCTTAAATCACATCAGAAGAAAAATAATGTAGGTCTGGAAGAAAACTAACACATTCAGATTTTTGAGTGTAATTGCCCTTTAGTGTGCCATTTAATGTGACAGTCTAGCGATGGTTCTGTACTGCTGCTGCTCATTTCATGGCAAAGTTTGCAAATGACAAATAATAGATACAAATGATTTACTTGCTCATGATGTACTGTACTTCTGCCAGGTAAGCCTACTTTGCAGGTAACATTTAGTTGAGAAGGTTTTGGGGAAAGTATTTCTGTCAGCCCACAAGACAGTTATCACATCAACTACTAGTGATGGGCATTCCGAGTCTTTTCTGTGAGCCGGCTCATTTGGCTCCCACACGGCTTTTCGTTCAGTAATGCTTAGAAATTCAACTAAGACCTTGAGGAAAAATGGTCAATCTCTAATTTAAAGCCTTAAATGTTGCCTACCATTATCTCAGATTGTGAAATGTGAGTTCAAATACATTTTTACCCGAACAAAAATTATTAGATGCCCTGAAAAGAAAAAAATGAAGACAACATTTTACACACTGAAAAAAGTAGTGTGGACCAGAATGAGGCTCTCCTCACTAAGGAGGAATTACCATCTTCAGAGAATGTTTTTATATTTTATATGCAGATAATCGATGTCTGGAGATCAAAAAGCAGTAGTAAAAGTATGCAAATCAGAGAGCCAAATGAACGACTCTTTCACATATGCGATTCGGTTCCCGACGTTCACCAAAAAGAGCCATTAATTCGCCAATGACCCACTGAAGTGATAGACAAACGCCCGCACCACACAGACAGAAAGGGACAATATTGTTGGAAATGTATTGGCAGATATAGTACTGTGTTAGGTTTGTCTTTTTAATCCAATAGTAGCTAACCAGGGGTGGGATAATGTCAATGTTGTGTTGATTAGGTAATAGCTGTGAGCTTGCAGTGGAACACATGAAAATTGCATGTCTGTTTGGCGAGCTACTCAGGTGGTCTACTAGACACTGGTAGCTCGCGATCAACCTGTTGGAGACCCCTGAGTCAGAGCCTTCTATAATTAATGTCCCTCGGGGCTATCCGTAGGTCAGGCTAGGGGGGCCCTCCTCGATAGGTAGGCCTGACACCTTTAGCTCAGCGGCTTATGTTATGCATGCGAGTGGGTTCCAGGGATGGTGAGGAGGGTGAGGTGCCTGAGGGGGTGAGGGAGAAGGATTCCAGATCTTCTGTTTGACTTTTCCACCTGAGAGACAAAACTGGTTTCAGAGGATTAACCAATCATGGCTGGTGCATTAATCCTTAAGAGTCTAAGATGGGTCATACCAAGGATCATTTAGCTATTAGATTTTGAAGTTTAGCACCCCTTTAGGCATAAAAATATATTAAAGCAGTATTTGATGAAACATTGAATTTGGCCTTACCGCTATTATTAGCCCATAGAAACGTATTGAATAACAGATTCTTACAGTGCCTTCAGAAAGTATTCACACCCCTTGACTTTTTCCACATTTTATTGTGTTACAGCCTGAATTTAAAATGTATTAATTTGAGATTCTTGGTCACTGGCCTGCACACAATACCCCATAATGTCAAAGTGGAATTATGTTTTTCAAAATTAATTAAAAGCGCAAATGTCTTGAGTCAATAAGTAATACTTTATTCATGGCAAGCCTAAATAAGTTTGGAGTAATAATTTGCTTAACAAGTCACATAATAAGTTGCATGGACTCACTCTGTGTGCAATAATAGTGTTTAATATGATTTTTTAATGACTACCTCGTCTCTGTACCCCACACATACAATTATCTGTAAAGTCCCTCAGTTGAGCAGTGAATTTCAAACACAGATTCACCCACAAAGACCAGGGAGGTTTTCCAATGCCTCACGAAGAAGGGTACCTATTAGTAGATGGGGGGGGGGGAGCAGACATTGAATATCCCTTCGAGCATGGTGAAGTTATTAATTACACTTTGGATGGAGTATCAATACACCCTGTCACTACAAAGTTTCAGGCATCCTTCCTAACTCAGTTGCCGGAGAGGAAGGAAACCACTCAGGGATTTCACTATGAGGCCAATGGTGACTTTAAAACAATTACAGAGTTTAATGGCTGATGATCAACAACATAGTAGTTACTCCGCAATACTAACCTAATTGAAAAGAAGAAAGCATGTACAGAATAAAACATTTCCAAAACATGCATCCTGTTTGCAACAAGGCACTAATGTAATACTGCAAAAAATTTGGCAAAGCCATTTTCATTTTTGTCATGAATAGAAAGCCCATGTTAAAAAAGATATCTCTAGCTTAAACAGACAGATGTTGATGGGGATGTTGTTATTATGCTAATTATATTTCCGTGAGGCCGTGGACATCGACTGTAGGTTTAGGTTGTCAGAGGCCTGACATTGTGACTGACACCCCACAAACACACGTTACACACCGTTTCTATGACCCCAGTCCATACTGTATGTATTTATTCATTATTTTATTCATTACATTCTAGGTCGGCAGGAAAAAATGTACGTAAATGTGTTAGTTGAACTAGCTCAGTTGTCTTCCTTGGCATCATTACATCCATTGCTTTGCCTTAATCACTTTGAGTAAAAACAGTTCTGTTTGTGGTTTGGTGTAATAGTTTTCCCCCTTCTTCTCGGACTCTCAACTTCATGATTAGACCACTCAGCGCTGTATGATGCCACTCAGTTTGTTATTGGTTCCATGTTGAATGACTTCAAAAGTAGCTGAGTCCCTGCTATTCAGCCCTGAGTCGGAGGGCCTACTCCACCTTACAGGCTCACACGTCTACTGAGAATATCACTTATTAGTCACACGCTCTCTCACACTCTCCAGTCCCCCCTAAACCAGACTAGCCAGTCCTCCACTTTCTACTCCACACATTCAATAGCCACTGGTCCCTCTCTCTCTCTCTTTCTCTCTCACTTCAGGATGAGTGGTCTATTCTGTTGGATGTATTCAGGCTGTGAAATGATAGAGGTGGAGGGAGAGAAAGAAAGAAAGAAAGAAAGAAAGAAAGAAAGAAAGAAAGAAAGAAAGAAAGAAAGAAAGAAAGAGAAAGTAAATTAGAGTGATGTGAGCAGAAATTATAGAGAGAAATTGAGAGAGCTAGAAAGAGATGAGATGGAGAAAGAGATGAGATGAAGATGGAGAGAGAGAAAGAGATGGAGCAAGAAAGCAAACAAACAAAAGAGAGAGAGTGTTTCCCCCAGCAACAGAAGGAAGACCAGGGTAGCCTCATGCCATCCCAGGGTGCACTGGGGGTCAGGCAGAGGTCAGGGAGGTCAAGTGACACTCACGTTACATTCATCCCTTATCCCGCTCTCAGTGGAGGGGTGGGATGAGGAGAGAGGCCACAGATGGGAAGTGGAGGGGTGGGATGAGGAGAGAGGCCACAGATGGGCAGTGGAGGGGTGGGATGAGGAGAGAGGCCACAGATGGGAAGTGGAGGGGTGGGATGAGGAGAGAGGCCACAGATGGGAAGTGGAGGGGTGGGATGAGGAGAGAGGCCACATATGGGCAGTGGAGGGGTGGGATGAGGAGAGAGGCCACAGATGGGCAGTGGAGGGGTGGGATGAGGAGAGAGGCCACAGATGGGCAGTGGAAGGGTGGGATGAGGAGACAGGCCACATATGGGCAGTGGAGGGGTGGGATGAGGAGAGGGGCCACAGATGGGCAGTGGAGGGGTGGGATGAGGAGAGAGGCCACAGATGGGCAGTGGAAGGGTGGGATGAGGAGACAGGCCACATATGGGCAGTGGAGGGGTGGGATGAGGAGAGAGGCCACAGATGGGCAGTGGAGGGGTGGGATGAGGAGAGGGGCCACAGATGGGCAGTGGAGGGGTGGGATGAGGAGAGGGGCCACAGATGGGCAGTGGAGGGGTGCTGGAGGAGGAGGATTCAAATACCACACACAGTATTGTTTCACATTTTTTTGTGCTGTTTAAAAGAAGGGGTGGGATATTTAGAGAATGTGCTGTTTTAAAAGTGGCTTAAATGTATTTGTCAGGTAGTTTGCTAGTGTAAAGAGTTACATATTTGCTTCATATGGGGTAGACTGGCCAACAATGTGGTACAGTAGATTCCTTTTCTCTCCACTTCTATCCAAAACCAACTCTGCCAAAGAATGTCTGATAACCACTGACTACCCTGTCCTCTCAACCATAACCTATTTTCCTGTCTGCTTCTTTTTTCTCACTCATTGAGTAAGACTTACACCGGTAACCCAGCCCTCTGACTGACATTTCATATGATATAAAGTATCATCCCATGAATCACCTGATATGAGTGCGATGCAGGAAGACTGGCAGAAGAAGAGCACAATAGGTATCACATCAACGTCTGCGTCTCAAATGGCACCCTATTCCCTTTGTGGTGCACTACTTTTGACCAGGGCCCGTAGTAGTGCACTATATAGGGAATGAGGGTGCCATTTGGGACGCAACCTAAGTGTCCTTAGTGGGCCAACTGGCAGCTTCCATCACCAGACGTGTTGAGGGTAACAGGAGAAGTGGGTTGACCTACCGTGGCGTCTCAGACTCTCATCACACCTCAGCTAAAAGCACAGACAGACAGTTTGTCCTTCTTCCCTGTAAGTGCACACACACACACACACACACACACACACACACACACACACACACACACACACACACACACACACACACACACACACACACACACACACACACACACACACACACACACACACACACACACACACACTAGACAGATCTGTAAGGGAATATGCAGACAGCGGATCAGGTGCTCTCACATCCTGTCAGCCTCATCAGGTTTCAGAACCATTGAGAGCTGTTGTCATCCACATTCCAGACATCTTCTTTACAGACCTTCTGAAACATTGTGTTACTCCCCGTCCCCCAAACAATAGGATCGTTGATACTGTAAGTCCTGGTTCTTTCGGGTAGTAGTAACTAATGCAAGTACACATATTTCATTTACAGTCCCAAACAGACTGACACTCAGGCTAATAAAGACTGTATATCAGAATATACATCTTGGAATAGTATCCAACCTGAGTAAAGTAGTTGCACTTTAGTTGACCAAAGGCAGAGTCTGGAAAGGGTTTTTCAGAAACTTTATACTGTTAATTTCCTTGTTGAACAATACCTTTCTTTCTCCCTTGGCCTCCTCAGCTTTCTACCTCTTCTTTACTGTCTCTTTAGATGGCCTCTGTCACACATATCATCCTTCACTGACACCTGTCTGCCCGTTCTTCTTGTCTCCCTCTCCTGTCTCCTTCTCTGTGGGGTGGAACTGTTTGTTTTTGGGGGTTGTTTTGGGGAGAGGTATATCCCACTGCTCCGGGCCAGGCCTGGCTCTGTCAGCTCATCACAGGAAACATGACAGGCCTCCTTCTCTTTGGTGTCGAGAGGAAGCTGAGCTGTTGTTGTTTTACCTCCCTGTGGGGAAATGGAGAGTCAAAATGGCCGCCTTTCTCCTTCTTCCTTGAACTTCCCTGAACATCAGAGGCCAGATCAGATCAATACTGTGTTCTTGTTCATTCCACATGCTCTAGGCTGTTTGCAGAAGCATACTTTAGGTATTATGATATGCAATAACAGTAATGATTCAAACATAATCATTAGGATTCATGGTTCTCTAAAGAGTAGGGTTGTTCTTGTGATGAATGACACACAGACACACACACACAGACACACACACACACAGGCATGGTATCAAAAGTCTCTGTCAGGATTCAATGTGAACGAGTGGTTAAGTTGGTGTAAGGTGGGTGTTGACATGTATTTACAGACCTCAAATAAAGAGATGCTTCAAAACAGTAACAAACTACGTGTCCTGGATTCCTCCACTGTCATATCATCTATGTAATTATCCTTTATCAACAACTACACAACCCTTCAGCTTTTAATTAGAAATGTAGATATTAACTCTGATATTAAACTTACCTGTCTTAGGGAATGACTGCTTGCTCTGTAAGTGGGGACGATATTAAAATCAGACAGACACTGTGTATCTTGTAATTACTCTGTAGTTATAATACTTAGTTTAAAGATGATGTGTGTAAAGTGAAATGTCTGTGTGTGGTAAATAGGAACACGACTATTTAGAAATGATCAACATCATACTTAAAGGTGGCTTGGAGGTGGGACATGCAGTACACCACAGACAGGCAGTATTTACATACACCACAGACAGGCAGTATTGAAATACACCACAGACAGGCATTATTGACATACACCACAGACAGGCAGTATTTATATACACCACAGACAGGCAGCATTTACATACACCACACGCAGGCAGTATTTACATACACCACAGGCAGTATTGACATACACCACAGACAGGCAGTATTGACATACACCACAGACAGGCAGTATTTATATACACCACATACATGCAGTATTTATATACACCACCGACAGGCAGCATTTACATACACCACAGGCAGGCAGTATTGACATATACCACAGACAGGCAGTATTTACATACACCACAGACAGGCAGTATTTACATACACCACAGACATGCAGTATTGACATACACCACAGACAGGCAGTATTTATATACACCACAGACATGCATCATTTACATACACCACCGGCAGGCAGTATTGACATACACCACATACAGGCAGTTTTGACATACACCACAGACAGGCAGTATTGACATACACCACAGCCAGGCAGTTTTGACATATACCACAGACAGCCAGTATTGACATACACCACAGACAGGCAGTTTTGACATACACCACAGACAGGCAGTTTTGACATACACCACAGACAGGCAGTATTGTTTTGTCTGCAGATGAACAAGTTTGTAATGCATCGTGTTGTGTTTGTTGAAGATCACGTGTGTGTCTGCACATAGACTACTACAGCGCTCAGTGACTGTTCAACGACCTTCTAAATCCAACATGTACTTTCCCCAAATCTTGCTTATCTTCCACTAAGCAAATCTTTAGCTCAGTAATACGCTTAAATCTGCTTACATGAAAGTGTATGTTCTTGGTGATAATGCCCTGGACTGGTTTGCGTGTTTCATTGGCATTACAACAGGAGACTTCTCTGGTTGGTACAAATACTTTCCTGTCAATAATCCACTAATGTTTGCCTTTGTACTCATACCGGTCACTTAACATTTCTGCTGCACTCGAAGCTACAGCAAGGAACACACGCAAGCACACACGCACACACACTCTCCAGACATGGTAAAGTGATGTAGACAGTCGCAGGTCAGACACACATTTGGTGTGTGTGTGTGTGTGTGTGTGTGTGTGTGTGTGTGTGTGTGTGTGTGTGTGTGTGTGTGTGTGTGTGTGTGTGTGTGTGTGTGTGTGTGTGTGTGTGTGTGTGTGTGTGAGACCATGCCACTGCCTGTGTCACTTTACAATGTCTGGAGTCAACAAACAACCTTAGAATTCCCATAACTTAACCCACATGTCTTGGGGGGCTCCAAACACTGGCCAGCGACATCTTTGTTGTTCTCTTTTGGGTGTCATGGGTTTTCTCTCTCTGTCTGCCCCAGGCCCTGACCAAAATAAAATGTTTCCGCCCTGCACTACTGTGGGATGTGGGCATCAATCTCTGTGTCTGGCTCAGTTGGCAGCTGACGTAGTAGTGGTTTTGGTAAGGTCGGTATGGGCGACCTTGGTTTGGAATGACCTCCCACACAGACTGAGGGTTGAGGGTTGAGGCAGCTGATGGGTTGCACGAGAGGTGTTTCCACTTCATACTAAACAAGACAGGCCTGGAAAGAGAGACAACTATTTCTCTCTTCTTCTGTAAGAAAAACTGACACATTTGATATCTATCCTTCTTTCCATGTATCTCCCTGACCGATGGTCTGTCAAGCCTCAGCCAGACAAGAGGAAAGCGGGAGGGAGGGAGAGAGAGGGAGGGAGGGAGAGAGAGAGCGAAAGGGAAAGAGAGACAGGACAAGGGAAAAGCTAGCAGTGTCTGCTGCTCCTCCCCAATAGATACTGGGTGGTCTACCATGGCCTTCACAGAGATCTCTCTTTCTCCCTCTACCTGTCTCTCTCACACACATTGTGGGTTCTTGTCGCATATCAGCAAAACAGATGCCCTAAGGTGGAACGCTGAAACCTTGAGTGCTAGTACACACTTTATCCAGCCCTCTGTGGGCGTTGCTGTTGTTGTTCTTCTTTTAAAGACGCCTGTTAAGTATGGATCAACTGTTCACAACCCACTTTCTGACAGCAGCGTCAAACACACACACACACTCACTCACACACACCTTTCACCTGACGAGGGTAACATTGTGCCTCCGGGGCCTGCATCAGTTACCTGCTGACATGCAGACTGTGATTGATGAGACGCCCGGGGCTCTAGAGTAGACCGTCAGCTGCTCATAATTTATACATCTTATCTCTGTCAGAAGAGAAGACAGAGCGCCACACCGCATTGCTTATATTGAGATGAAAAACAGTGCTTGTTTAGGCAACGGTGCTGGTGGTGGTGGAGGTGCAGCAGTGACATAGTCACAACTCTGTTTGCTATCTGTTACATCTATCACCAGGTGCTTTGAGTGGCTTGACCTCGCAGTTTCTCTCTCAATTCAATTTAAGGGCTTTAATGGCATGGGAAACATATGTTAACATTGCCAAAGCAAGCGAAGTAGATAATAGGGCCTCTCGAGTGGTGCAGTGGTCTAAGACACTGCATCGGAGTGCTAGCGGTGAAGGGAGGGTTTGACCGGCAGGGATGTCCTTGTCCCATTGCGCACTAGGGACTCCTGTGGCGGGCCGGGCGCAGTGCACGCTGACACGGTCGCCAGGTGTACGGTGTTTCCTCCGACACATTGGTGTGGCTGGCTTCCGGGTTAAGTGGGCATTGTGTCAAGAAGCAGTGCGGCTTGGTTGGATTGTGTTTCGGAGGATGCACGGCTCTGGACCTTCGCCTCTCCCGAGTCCGTACGAGAGTTGCAGCGATGAGACAAGACTAACTACCAATTGGATAACACGAAATTGGGTAGAAAAAGGGGTAAAAATATATAATAGATAATAAACAAAAGTGAAATTAACAATTAAAATTAACAGTAAACATTACACTCACAGAAGTTCCAAAATAATAAAGACATTTCAAATGTCATACTCTCTCTCTCTCTCTCTCTTTCTCATACCTTACTCTCTCTTTGTCCTTCCAGTCTCTCCATTTCCTGTCTCTCTTCTTTCAGTCTTTTTCTCTCTCTACCTCCCTTTTCTCTCTCCTGTCACATTCCTCTGCTGAAAGCTCATGGCTCTTCCTCAGTCCAGTCTACTCGTCCAGTCTACTCGTCCAGTCCAGTCCAGGGGATAAAGGCCAGGACTGACAAGAGGCTCGACTTACAGCATAATTATCTATCACTCTCCAAGCCTTGCAACAGATTTAAATTTCATATGACCAGGGTTCTGAGTAGCCAGACTGCATGTAGCTGTTTCTAAGTCAGTTAGTATACCTTTGTCGGTTAGTATACAAATGGATTTAAAAGGACTGGATCAATAATTCAGTATCTGTCACGGTTTTCTAAAGTTGAACCCAGAAGCAGACCAGGACAAGGAGAGTAAGACGAAGGTGAGTATTTATTTACAAGTTTGAATGTAGTGATAGAAAAATCCAAGTGGCGGAGCGGGCAGCGGAGGTGAGTTGATGGGATTGAATAGGCAGATCCAATGAAGTAACTGAAGTCACCGACGACCAGGTAGGGATGAGATGAGTGTTCCGGGTGAATGACTGTAGACAGAAAAAACGGAGGTGAGTTCAAGGCAAGCAAAACGTACAAAACAACAAAACAAACTCTATCAAACTGGAGGCTGATACACTGGCACAACATACTGTTCATGGCTAACGATCCGGCAGGGAATGGATGTCAGGTCAGTGCTTATGAAGTGGAGGGGTGATGATCAGGACCAGGTGTGCAGATAGCGGATTGGAAACAGGTGCGGTAAATCAGAGATCTCCCAACCAGCTACGTCGCCCGGCAACCAGACAGGGTGCGTTCCAGGACACCGGAAAAAACACTCCAGGACAGAACACAGGCAAAAACAGACTCAGGAAGCGGGATTCGTGACAGTACCCCCCCTCCGACGAACGCCACCGGGCGTACTACCCGGAGCGCCAGGGTGGAGGCGGTAGAAGTCACGAAGCAGGTCAGCATCAAGGATCTGACGCCGAGGAATCCAACTCCTCTCCTCTGGACCATATCCTTCCCAATCCATGAGATACTGGAACCCTCTACCCCGCCGTCTGGAGTCCATGATGCGGCGCACCGTGTAGACAGGACCACCTCCGATCATCCGAGGAGGAGGAGGACGAGGAGGAGGGGGCAACAGAGGACTGAGGAGAACCGGCTTGAGGCAGGAGACATGAAAGGTGGGGTGTACTCTAAGCGTTGCAGGCAACTTGAGTCGAACCACAACAGGATTAATGATTCTCTCCACCACAAACGGACCAATGAACTTCTGTGACAGTTTCCTCGACTCAGTCCGTAGAGGAAGATCCCGTGTAGCCAACCAAACCTTATCTCCGACGGTATAAGCGGGGGCAGGAATACGGCGACGATTCGCCTGGATCTGATACCGGTCAGAAACTCTAAGGAGGGCCTTCCTGGCCCGATGCCAGGTCCGGTGGCAACGACGAATGTGGGCCTGGACAGAGGGAACCGAGAGATCCCTCTCCTGAGAAGGAAACAAGGGAGGTTGGTAACCATACAGGCACTGGAAGGGAGACATCCCAGTGGCAGATGAAGGGAGAGTATTATGGGCATACTCGACCCAGGGTAACTGAGAGGACCAAGAGGTGGGATCAGAGGAGACAAGACAGCGCAGCGTGGACTCCATCTTCTGGTTGGCTCTCTCCGCCTGACCATTAGATTGGGGGTGAAAACCCGATGTGAGACTGACTGTAGCTCCAATGGCCAAACAGAAGGATCTCCAGACAGCAGAGGTAAACTGAGGACCACGGTCAGAAACAATGTCACTGGGCAATCCGTGGACCCTGAAAACCTCCCTAACAAGGATCTCGGACGTCTCAGTGGCAGATGGAAGCTTGGAGATGGGGACAAAGTGAGCGAACTTGCTGAATCTGTCCACAATGGTCAGAATGACCGTGTTCCCACCAGAAGAGGGCAACCCCGTGACAAAGTCCAGGGCCAGATGCGACCAAGGTCGCCGGGGAATAGGTAGGGGGTGAAGAAGCCCAGAGCTGGGCCGATTGGTACTCTTATTCTGCGCACAAACAGGACAAGCGGCAACAAACCTCCGGGTATCTTCTCCCATGGCAGGCCACCAAAAACGTCTGCGCAGTAGCGCCATAGTCCGGGCAACGCCAGGGTGACAAGCTATCTTGCTGGCGTGGGACCACTGAAGGACATCAGAACGGACCGACTCAGGCACGAACAACCGACCGGGTGGACCGTTACCGGGGCCGGGCTGCGTCCGAAGGGCCGCCATCACATCCTCCTCAATCCTCCATGTAACGGCTCCCACGACAATGTTCTGGGGAAGAATCGTCTCAGTCTTGGCCCCACTCTCCTCCGTCTTGGAGAACATCCGGGACAAGGCGTCCGCCTTGCCGTTCTTCGACCCAGGTCGGAACGTCAGGGAAAAATTGAAACGTCCAAAAAACAAAGCCCACCTGGCCTGACGGGAGTTGAGACGTTTAGCCGATTGCACGTAAGCCAGATTCTTGTGGTCAGTCCAGACCACAAACGGTTGCTCCGCTCCCTCCAACCAGTGACGCCACTCCTCCAAGGCAAGCTTCACAGCGAGAAGCTCCCGGTTACCCACATCGTAGTTTCTCTCAGCTGGTGAAAGATGACAAGAGTAGAAGGCGCAAGGATGGAGTTTACCGTCAGTGGAGCTACGCTGGGACAGGATGGCGCCCACCCCCACATCAGACGCGTCCACCTCAACAACAAACTGACGGGAAGTGTCAGGTTGAGAGAGAATCGGGGCGTTGGTGAATCGGCTCTTCAAGTTCAGAAATGCTCGGTCTGCCTCAGGAGTCCAACAGAAAGTTCTGGTGCAAGACGTCAGAGCAGTTAAAGGGGCGGCCACCCGGCTGTAATCACGGATAAACCTCCGATAGAAGTTCGCAAACCCCAGGAATCTCTGGAGCTGCAATCTCGTACCGGGCTGGGCCCAATCCCGAACCGCCCGAACCTTCTCTTGGTCCATCTTGATCTCTCCCCTGGAGATGATGTACCCGAGGAAGGACGTAGTGTGGGCGTGAAAATCACACTTTTCAGCCTTCACGAACAGGCGGTTCTCCAATAACCGCTGCAGGACCTGCTTAACATGCTGGATGTGGCTGGAAAGCTCCTTGGAGAAAATAAGGATGTCATCCAGGTAAACAAACACAAACAGACCGATCATATCCCTCAGCACGTCATTCACCAAACCTTGGAACACCGCTGGAGCGTTGGAAAGTCCAAACGGCATCACCTGGTACTCGAAATGTCCCATAGGTGTATTGAACCCAGTCAACCACTCGTCCCCCTCTTTGATCCGAACCAGATGATACGCATTGCGTAGATCAAGCTTCGTAAACACAGTAGCACCCTGTAAAGAGTCGAAAGCGGAGCTCATCAAGGGCAGGGGGTACTTGTTCTTGACCGTAATATCATTCAACCCCCGATAATCAATACACGGTCGAAGAGAGCCATCCTTCTTACTCACAAAAAAAAATCCAGCTCCCAGGGGTGATGACGAGGGACGAATGAGACCTGCAGCAAGAGACTCCTTTATGTAGGTCTCCAGGGCTTCCCGCTCAGGTCGAGAGATACTGTATAACCGTCCCTTGGGAAAGGCAGCTCCAGGGAACAGATTAATCGCACAATCATAAGGTCGGTGGGGAGGAAGTGACTGAGCCTTCTGCTTACTGAACACCTCACCCAACTCGTGATATGTTTCAGGAACCAGGGACAAATCAGGAGGAGCAGACTCACTGACCCGACTGGGGACAGCCGGAGAACAGGCAGTCCTGAGGCAGTTAGCATGGCACTCAATGCTCCAACTAGTTACCTTTCCAGTCACCCAATCGAACGAGGGATTGTGTTCTCTTAGCCAGGGGTATCCAAGAACCAGAGGAACATGGGGGGAAGGCAAAATGAAAAAAGAAATAACCTCTGAATGATTCCCCGACAACAACATCTTAACCGGTTCAGTCCTCATAGTGATCCGTGCCAGACTACTGCCGTTCAGAGTGGTTGCTTCAATGGCTTCCGGTAATTGCTCCTTGGAAAGCCCCAGCTGTTCCACTAAGTCGGCATCAATGAAGCTGTCATCGGCACCTGAATCGATGAAAGCGTTAATCGCTAAACTCTGATTCTTATTTATGAGGGTAGCAGGAAAATGAGGTCTGACAGGGCTCTTGAGAGGTTGAAACTGGCTCGCTAACAAACCTCCCAAACTTAACGAGCCGAGCAGTTTAACGGGCGCTGAGGACAAACGGAGATGTAATGTTCCGAGCTACCACAGTAGAGGCAGCTGTTGGTCTCATGTCTACGTTGGCGCTCGTCCTTAGTTAACCCGTGCCGCCCCACTTGCATAGGTTCAGGATCTGGCGGCAGGACTCCTGACCTGAATGGTAACCGAGTAGCTGATTGATTGGACGGGAACCACTGCTTCTCCCTCCTCTCTCGAACTCTGTTATCCACCCTAATAGCTAATGCGACCAAACTGTCCAGGTCACAAGGCTCCGGATAGGAGATCAACTCATCTTGAGTTGCTCCGACAACCCCTGGTAAAAAGCCGCTTGTAGTGCCTCCTCATTCCACCCACTCTCCACAGCCAATGTCCGGAACTCAATCACAAAGTCTGCCACGTAACGAGCTCCTTGGCGAAGAGAGAACAAACGCTTAGCTGCGTCCTTACCTCGGACTGGATGGTCAAAAAGCTTTCTCATCTCTGCCGTGAACTCCTGGTATGACGCCATGCAGGTGTCCTGTTGTTCCCAAACAGCTGAAGCCCATTCCAAAGCTCTACCACGCAGCAGTTCAATAACAAAAGCTATCCTAGCCTTGTCTGTGGCGTAAGAGTGGGGCTGCAGATCAAACACTAAACCACACTGCATAAGAAATGAACGGCATCTTCCCAAATCCCCTTCGTACTTATCAGGCGTCGGTACATTGGGCTCACGGAAGGAAACCGCTCCAGAAGCGGCAGGTGAGAGGGGTGAAACAGGTGGTGGAGGATCCGTCGGCAAACTGAGCTGATCCTGGATACTCGTCAAGCTAGCAGAGAAGTTCCGGACTGAATTCGCTATCTCCTGTAGCGCCGTGCTGTGTTGTCCCAATATATTCCCCTGATGGGTAATGGCATGGCGAACGGATTCCAGGTCCGCTGGGTTCATTCCTGGCCGGATCGTTCTGTCACGGTTTTCTAAAGTTGAACCCAGAAGCAGACCAGGACAAGGAGAGTAAGACGAAGGTGAGTATTTATTTACAAGTTTGAATGTAGTGATAGAAAAATCCAAGTGACGGAGCGGGCAGCGGAGGTGAGTTGATGGGATTGAATAGGCAGATCCAATGAAGTAACTGAAGTCACCGACGACCAGGTAGGGATGAGATGAGTGTTCCGGGTGAATGACTGTAGACAGAAAAAACGGAGGTGAGTTCAAGGCAAGCAAAACGTACAAAACAACAAAACAAACTCTATCAAACTGGAGGCTGATACACTGGCACAACATACTGTTCATGGCTAACGATCCGGCAGGGAATGGATGTCAGGTCAGTGCTTATGAAGTGGAGGGGTGATGATCAGGACCAGGTGTGCAGATAGCGGATTGGAAACAGGTGCGGTAAATCAGAGATCTCCCAACCAGCTACGTCGCCCGGCAACCAGACAGGGTGCGTTCCAGGACACCGGAAAAAACACTCCAGGACAGAACACAGGCAAAAACAGACTCAGGAAGCGGGATTCGTGACAGTATCCAGACTAATACTTGGCTGTTAATAATGAATCATCTAAACCATCTTGTGACGGTTGCCTTATACATACATAATATACTATGCATTATAAAGTCAGACTGGTTTGTAAGGCCTCTTTGTCTACATTAGCTGCCTTTCCATCTACCATCACATTTCTGTCACATTGTTAGGCTTGCCTTGCCTTTATTCCTTTTGACAGCCAATTTGGGAATAGCTGGGATGTTGCATTTAACATTGTACACTGAGTGTACGAAACATTAAGAACACCTGCTCTTTCCATGACATAGACTGACCAGGTGAATTCAGGTGAAAGCTATGATCCCTTATTGATTCCACTTGTTAAATCCACTTCAATCAGTGTAGATGAAGGGGAGGAGACAGGTTAAAGAAGGATTTATAAGCCTTGAGACAATTGAGACATGGATTGTGTATGTGTGCCGTTCAGAGGGTGAATGGGCAAGACAAAAAATGTTAAGTGCCTTTGAACGGGGTATGGTAGTGGGTGCCTGGCGCACCGATTTGTGTCAAGAACTGCAAGGCTGCTGGGTTTTTCACGCTCACCAGTTTCCCATGTGTATCAACAATGGTCCAGCGCCCAAAAGACATGCAGCCAACATGACACAACTGTGGGAGGCATTGGAGTCAACATGGGCCAGCATCCCTGTGGAACGCTTTCGACACCTTGTAGGTATACTCAGTGTACAGAGACCAATTGAAATAAGAAATGCAGTGTGATGGCAAAAGAAAAGCCACGTTGTTTCAATGTAAGACAGATCTGATATTGTATGGGCTAGTGTGTCTTGTCTTCATACATGGTTTCAGGATGGCTAGATCAGCCAAGAGCAGCAGTAACAGATGCGTTTGAGCAATTGAGTTATTGTCTAGAGCACATCAGTGATAACTGAATGTGACTCAGCATGTCTTGTGCACTATTACCGTTGGACATTGTGTTGCCGGATGTGAAAAGAATGTTTAAGAAACCCCACTCAACTTCACCTCTTCTCTTTTCCATTCGTTTAGAGTGCTTTGTTCACCTTTGTTGCGCTCAGATGTTCCTTAAGAACCTCCGTAACTACAAACACTAACAACACAACTTTGACCCCTTCATGCTATTGATCTCCAGTCTTTTCTCTGTGAAATCATGTCGTTTTTAATCGCCTTTGGATATGTTTGTAAGTTTGCTTAAAGCTATATGCTGTCTGTTTGGCTCTATTGATTCAGTGGATATTGGAGACATCAGTCCCTCTGTGATGATTGCCATAAGAAACCATCAAGAATCAAGTAAATGAGGCTAATTATGTGCTCTGAGGAAGATAGAGCATTGTGTACCGTATGAACAATTAAAATGGGTTTGTGTGTGGTATTTCGTATTTACAGTGTTTAAAGACGCTCTCTGTGGTTGTCATTAGCTATATTGTGTACGAGCAACTATGTTCTTCATACTTACTCTAAACATCTGGGTGGTTGGTTGTGTAGGTTTGGGATGAGACATTTGACTGTAATGTAATCAATAGGAAGGATATTGTGTGTAGGGTAAAAAAAAACGACTATTAATTCAACCACTGGCAATAAGGGTTTGAAATACTATAAAGGATATGCAGTTTCATTTGTAGGAACACTTTATGAAGCAAATATTCGCCATGGATAGCCTTCTAAAAGTAGTTTGCCAGTATCATATGTGACCTTCTAGTTTATAGTTTCTACAGTACAACTCCACCCAAACCTTTGAATGAATGCCCTGTTAACAGGAGTAACAATCTGTCCTCCATTGTGTTGTTTCCTGTATACTGTAGGCTTTCAGGGACTTCCAGCTTTTGGCAAAACTGTCCTCATGTTTGTACTGTGGATATTGTGGATTCTTATGGGTGCTTGTCAGACATCACCCTTCAGGGCAAACTTGAGAATAGTGAATAGTGTGTAGTGCTCCAGTGATGTTTTTTCTCCCTTCAAATCACAGCTGGCATTGTCATGGTGGTGGTGCTTATCAGGTGTTAAACAACACTTTGGACCCAAGGACAGCGGCGACAGCCAAATTACAGGGTCCTCTCCTCCTCTCCAGGCAAGAGAATCTAAAGGAGAGAGAAAGTATAGGGCAGGGAAGCCGGGGACAGGGAGGGAAACAGGAGGGGAGTCAGGAAAGACTAGTCAAAGAGGTGACCATCAGACAGGCAGCGTCTCAGGGATGTTTGGCAGCCCGGCCCTGCCCGCATGCAGTCCTGCCCGCCATCGGATAATTGGAGAGAAAACATATATGGGAGCAAATAACCCCCTGTCAGGAGCACTAAAGGAACTGTTCTAAAGCCCTGAGAGGTCTGGCAGGAGAGAAGGAGGAAAGATGAGGAGGAAAGAGAAATGCCTGTGTCAAATGGAAGAAAACCTGCTCCGGAGCAGCTAGCTTATATTCCAGATAATTGTTGACCAGCAGGCAGAATCGATCGCCCTCTTTTGATATATTGTGTGAAAAATGTTTCCGCTGTTGCCTTCGTTGTTGTGTATTTATTGTGGAGCTTTGACTGATTTGATGTGTTTTGTGATATGTCTAATTTGAAACATGGATAGTTATCTAGGTAGCATGTTTTTGTACTGCCAGTGGATAGACTGTGGCAATCTTAGGCAGTATACTATTCAGTATACGTCCCTAGCCTGTGCCTCTCTGTCAATATGTTGTCGTGTGTGTGCTCTTATACGGAAGTTCTGACCACGGTCTTTATGCATTTCAGTTTATTAAACAAATACATAGCGCCAGTGTGGGCCCTTCCCATGGTTGCTGTGTAGTGCTGAGGGCCCCAAGGAAAGGCCCCTATGGTGCCATTTATGCCTCCCTCTCACTGGCTTTGTTTAGCAACAAAATAAGCTTCCAATGCGTCAGTTTTTGGCATGCCTTACATAGGGGAAAACTGCAACTTTTCTTTCTCTGGAATTATCCAGGGGTTTCTTCTGGCTTGTCTTTCCTCCCCTTTTCTCTCCCTCACGGTGTCTCTCTCTCTCTCGCTCTCTCTCTCATTTTATCTCTCTCTCCAGTACCCAACCTGCCTGACCTCTCTATTCATCCGAGCGTGTCAAAATGTTAATGAGAATTCCTCCCAAAAGTTCTCAGGGGTTAAATAAAGTCTTCAAAATCTGTCGCTCTGAATTTATTTATTTATTTAGCCTACTCTGCTCGCTGCCACTCTCCCTTCAGTCCCTCCATTTCATCCCTTTCTATCCCCAGACAGGGCCTGTTTTGTTTTTGTGGGGTCTTTTTTTGTTCAGGCAGCTGCGCGGGCAACCATTGTCTGGGTCTTTAGCTCAACGGCCTCACTCATTAATCATCCAGTCAGACTATTTATAACTGTGGCGAGGCGGTGGCGAGGAGAGGAGGAGTCGCCTGCCACCCCGGCCGCCATTGCAGTCTTTTGTCACTGTGGCACCATACTTGGAGTCAGGAGGAAGTCTAATTATGAAGTGTTCAGATGACAGGCAACGTTGGGCCTCAACATGGAGGCGGACAGTCACACTGAGGGGAGGGAGGGAGGGAGATACTTTTTGTCTTTAATGATACATCCTCATTCCATTAAAATCCCCCCCCCCCCCCCCACACACACAACTT
This sequence comes from Salvelinus namaycush, assembly GCF_016432855.1. Taxonomy (NCBI): domain Eukaryota; kingdom Metazoa; phylum Chordata; class Actinopteri; order Salmoniformes; family Salmonidae; genus Salvelinus; species Salvelinus namaycush. The sequence continues at coordinate 55,440,437 of NC_052310.1, forward strand.
TAAAAAACAAACGTCCCCTGTGCTGTATACTCACCTTGCCCTCGATCCCACGATACAAAAAACATCACATATCACAATAACCAAAACCTCACCACTTCTACAACCGTATATCCAACCCATCTTCCCCAGCTATACAGACGGCCTCCCGACACACCATATCTTCTGAAACACCTCCACACTTTTGATCAATCAATCAATCAATCAATTTTATTTTATATAGCCCTTCGTACATCAGCTAATATCTCGAAGTGCTGTACAGAAACCCAGCCTAAAACCCCAAACAGCTAGTAATGCAGGTGTAGAAGCACGGTGGCTAGGAAAAACTCCCTAGAAAGGCCAAAACCTAGGAAGAAACCTAGAGAGGAACCAGGCTATGAGGGGTGGCCAGTCCTCTTCTGGCTGTGCCGGGTGGAGATTATAACAGAACTATGCCAAGATGTTCAAAAATGTTCATAAGTGACAAGCATGGTCAAATAATAATCATGAATAATTTTCAGTTGGCTTTTCATAGCTGATCATTAAGAGTTGAAAAACAACAGGTCTGGGACAGGTGGCGGTTCCATAACCGCAGGCAGAACAGCTGAAACTGGAATAGCAGCAAGGCCAGGCGGACTGGGGACAGCAAGGAGTCACCACGGGCGGCAGTCCCGACGCATGGTCCTAGGGCCCAGGTCCTCCGAGAGAAAGAAAGAGAGAAGGAGAAAATTAGAGAGAGCCAAGATTTTCAAAATGTTCATAAATGACAAGCATGGTCAAATAATAATCAGGAATAAATCTCAGTTGGCTTTTCATAGCCGATCATTAAGAGTTGAAAACAGCAGGTCTGGGACAGGTAGGGGTTCCATAACCGCAGGCAGAACAGTTGAAACTGGAATAGCAGCAAGGCCAGGCGGACTGGGGACAGCAAGGAGTCACCACGGCCGGTAGTCCCAACGTATGGTCCTAGGGCTCAGGTCCTCCGAGAGAAAGAAAGAGAGAAGGAGAAAATTAGAGAGAGCCAAGATTTTCAAAATGTTCATAAATGACAAGCATGGTCAAATAATAATCATGAATAATTTTCAGTTGGCTTTTCATAGCTGATCATTAAGAGTTGAAAAACAACAGGTCTGGGACAGGTGGCGGTTCCATAACCGCAGGCAGAACAGCTGAAACTGGAATAGCAGCAAGGCCAGGCGGACTGGGGACAGCAAGGAGTCACCACGGGCGGCAGTCCCGACGCATGGTCCTAGGGCCCAGGTCCTCCGAGAGAAAGAAAGAGAGAACGAGAGAATTAGAGAGAGCATACTTAAATTCACACAGGACACTGGATAAGACAGGAGAAGTACTCCAGGTATAACCAACTGACCCTAGCCCCCCGACACAAACTACTGCAGCATAAATACTGGAGGCTGAGACAGGAGCGGTCAGGAGACACTGTGGCCCCATCCGAAGAAACCCCCGGACAGGGCCAAACAGGAAGGATATAACCCCACCCACTTTGCCAAAGCACAGCCCCCGCACCACTAGAGGGATATCCTCAACCACCAACTTACAATCCTGAGACAAGGCCGAGTATAGCCCACAAAGATCTCCACCACAGCACAAACCAAGGGGGGGCGCCAACCCAGACAGGAAGATCACGTCAGTAACTCAACCCACTCAAGTGACGCACCCCTCCTAGGGACGGCATGAAAGAGCACCAGCAAGCCAGTGACTCAGCCCCTGTAACAGGGTTAGAGGCAGAGAATCCCAGTGGAGAGAGGGGAACCGGCCTGGCAGAGACAGCAAGGGCGGTTCGTTGCTCCAGAGCCTTTCCGTTCACCTTCACACTCCTGGGCCAGACTACACTCAATCATATGACCTACTGAAGAGATAAGTCTTCAGTAAAGACTTAAAGGTTGAGACCGAGTCTGCGTCTCTCACATGGGTAGGCAGACTGTTCCATAAAAATGGAGATCTATAGGAGAAAGCCCTGCCTCCCGCTGTTTGCTTAGAAATTCTAGGGACAATTAGGAGGCCTGCGTCTTGTGACCGTAGCGTACGTATTGGTATGTACGGCAGGACCAACTCGGAAAGATAGGTAGGAGCAAGCCCATGTAACGCTTTATAGGTTAACAGTAAAACCTTGAAATCAGCCCTTGCCTTAACAGGAAGCCAGTGTAGGGAAGCTAGCACTGGAGTAATATGATCAAATTTCTTGGTTCTAGTCAGGATTCTAGCAGCCGTATTTAGCACTAACTGAAGTTTATTTAGTGCTTTATCCGGGTAGCCGGAAAGTAGAGCATTGCAGTAGTCTAACCTAGAAGTAACAAATGCATGGATTAATTTTTCTGCATCATTTTTGGACAGAAAATTTCTGATTTTTGCAATGTTACGTAGATGGAAAAAAGCTGTCCTTGAAACAGTCTTGATATGTTCGTCAAAAGAGAGATCAGGGTCAAGAGTAACGCCGAGGTCCTTCACAGTTTTATTTGAGACGACTTTACAACCATCAAGATGAATTGTCAGATTTAACAGAAGATCTCTTTGTTTCTTGGGACCTAGAACAAGCATCTCTGTTTTGTCCGAGTTTAAAAGTAGAAAGTTTTCAGCCATCCACTTCCTTATGTCTGAAACACAGGCTTCTAGCGAGGGCAATTTTGGGGCTTCACCATGTTTCATTGAAATGTACAGCTGTGTGTCATCCGCATAGCAGTGAAAGTTAACATTATGTTTTCGAATAACATCCCCAAGAGGTAAAATATATAGTGAAAACAATAGTGGTCCTAAAACGGAACCTTGAGGAACACCGAAATGTACAGTTGATTTGTCAGAGGACAGACCATTCACAGAGACAAACTGATATCTTTCCGACAGGTAAGATCTAAACCAGGCCAGAACTTGTCCGTGTAGACCAATTTGGGTTTCCAGTCTCTCCAAAAGAATGTGGTGATCGATGGTGTCAAAGGCAGCACTAAGGTCTAGTAGCACGAGGACAGATGCAGAGCCTCGGTCTGACGCCATTAAAAGGTCATTTACCACCTTCACAAGTGCAGTCTCAGTGCTATGATGGGGTCTAAAACCAGACTGAAGCATTTCGTATACATTGTTTGTCTTCAGAAAGGCAGTGAGTTGCTGCGCAACAGCTTTTTCAAAAAATTTTGAGAGGAATGGAAGATTCGATATAGGCCGATAGTTTTTTATATTTTCCGGGTCAAGGTTTGGCTTTTTCAAGAGAGGCTTTATCACTGCCACTTTTAGTGAGTTTGGTACACATCCAGTGGATAGAGAGCTGTTTATTATGTTCAACATAGGAGGGCCAAGCACAGGAAGCAGCTCCTTCAGCAGTTTAGTAGGAATAGGATCCAGTATGCAGCTTGAAGGTTTAGAGGCCATGATTATTTTCATCATTGTGTCAAGAGATATAGTACTAAAACACTTAAGTGTCTCTCCCGATCCCAGGCCCTCGCAGAGCTGTGCAGATCCAGGACAGCTAAGCCCTGGAGGAATACGCAGATTCAAAGAGGAGTCTGTAATTTGCTTTCTAATGGTCATGATCTTTTCCTCAAAGAAGTTCATGAATTTATTACTGCTGAAGTGAAAGCCATCCTCTCTTGGGGAATGCTGCTTTTTAGTTAGCTTTGCAACAGTATCAAAAAGAAATTTTGGATTGTTCTTATTTTCCTCGATTAAGTTGGAAAAGTAGGATGATCGAGCAGCAGTGAGGGCTCTTCGGTACTGCACGGTACTGTCTTTCCAAGCTAGTCGGAAGACTTCCAGTTTGGTGTGGCGCCATTTCCGTTCCAATTTCCTGGAAGCTTGCTTCAAAGCTCGGGTATTTTCTGTATACCAGGGAGCTAGTTTCTTATGACAAATGTTTTTCGTTTTTAGGGGTGCAACTGCATCTAGGGTATTGCGCAAGGTTAAATTGAGTTCCTCAGTTAAGTGGTTAACTGATTTTTGTCCTCTGACGTCCTTGGGTAGGCAGAAGGAGTCTGGAAGGGCATCAAGGAATTTTTGTGTTGTCTGAGAATTTATAGCACGACTTTTGATGCTTCTTGGTTGCGGTCTGAGCAGATTATTTGTTGCGATTGCAAACGTAATAAAATGGTGGTCCGATAGTCCAGGATTATGTGGAAAAACATTAAGATCTACAACATTTATTCCATGGGACAAAACTAGGTCCAGAGTATGACTGTGGCAGTGAGTAGGTCCAGAGACATGTTGGACAAAACCCACTGAGTCGATGATGGCTCCGAAAGACTTTTGGAGTGGGTCTGTGGACTTCTCCATGTGAATATTAAAATCACCAAAAATTAGAATATGATCTGCTATGACTACAAGGTCTGATAGGAATTCAGAAAACTCAGAGAGGAATGCTGTATATGGCCCAGGAGGCCTGTAAACAGTAGCTATAAAAAGTGATTGAGTAGGCTGCATAGATTTCATGACTAGAAGCTCAAAAGACGAAAACGCCATTTTTTTTTTTGTAAATTGAAATTTGCTATCGTAAATGTTAGCAACACCTCCGCCTTTGCGGGATGCACGGGGGATATGGTCACTAGTGTAACCAGGAGGTGAGGCCTCATTTAACACAGTAAATTCATCAGGCTTAAGCCATGTTTCAGTCAGGCCAATCACATCAAGATTATGATCAGTGATTAGTTCATTGACTATGACTGCCTTTGAAGTGAGGGATCTAACATTAAGTAACCCTATTTTGAGATGTGAGGTATCACGATCTCTTTCAATAATGGCAGGAATGGAGGAGGTCTTTATCCTAATAAGATTGCTAAGGCGAACACCGCCATGTTTAGTTTTGCCCAACCTAGGTCGAGGCACAGACACAGTCTCAATGGGTATGGCTGAGCTGACTACACTGACTGTGCTATTGGCAGACTCCACTAAGCTGGCAGGTTGGCTAACAGCCTGCTGCCTGGCCTGCACCCTATTTCATTGTGGGGCTAGAGGAGTTAGAGCCCTATCTATGTTGGTAGATAAGATGAGAGCACCCCTCCAGCTAGGATGGAGTCCGTCACTCCTCAGCAGGTCAGGCTTGGTCCTGTTTGTGGGTGAGTCCCAGAAAGAGGGCCAATTATCTACAAATTCTATCTTTTGGGAGGGGCAGAAAACAGTTTTCAACCAGTGATTGAGTGCTGAGACTCTGCTGTAGAGCTCGTCACTCCCCCTAACTGGGAGGGGGCCAGAGACAATTACTCGATGCCGACACATCTTTCTAGCTGATTTACACGCTGAAGCTATGTTGCACTTGGTGACCTCTGACTGTTTCATTCTAACATCGTTGGTGCCGACGTGGATAACAATATCTCTATACTCTCTACACTCGCCAGATTTAGCTTTAGCCAGCACCATCTTTAGATTAGCCTTAACGTCGGTAGCCCTGCCCCCTGGTAAACAGTGTATGATCGCTGGGTGATTCGTTTTAAGTCTAATACTGCGGGTAATGGAGTCGCCAATGACTAGGGTTTTCAATTTGTCAGAGCTAATGGTGGGAGCCTTCGGCGTCTCAGACCCCGTAACGGGAGGAGTAGAGACAAGAGAAGACTCAGACTCAGACTCCGACTCGCTACATAATGGGGAGAACCGGTTGAAAGTTTCTGTCGGCTGAATGAGCGACACCGGTTGAGCATTCCAACAGCATTTCCCTCCAGAAGCCATGAGAAAGTTGTCCGGCTGCGGACTTTGCGGGGGGGTTTATACTAACGTTACTATCTGTACTTACTGGTGGCACAGACGCTGTTTCTTCCTTTCCTACACTGAAATTACCCTTGCCTAACGATTGCGTCTGAAGCTGGGCTTGTAGCACAGCTATTCTCGCCGTAAGGCGATCGTTCTCCTGTATATTATGAGTACAGCGACTTTAATTAGAAGACATCATGTTAATGTTACTACTTAGCTTCGGCTGTTGAAGGTGTTGACGAACCATGTCCAGATAAAGCGTCCGGAGTGAAAAAGTTGAATGAGGGAAAAAAGTTGCGATGGAAAAACTAAAAATATAAACGGTAATTAAAAACAAAAACAAAACAAAAAAACGTAAAGTTGTCAGCTAGCAAAGTAAAGTAAAGTTGGCAGCAAAACGCACAGCAACAAAACGCACAGCAACACGTCTGCAGATTCAACAGGAAGTGACGTTGTCCTGTCTATACAACGTCATTCAAGACGTGATCATTTTATACAACTGAAATTCCACCCTAAGGCGCGCAGAGACCATCCCATTAAATAATAGTAAGGTTCTGTTATCCCCCCACCTTTGACCCTGTTCCTCCTTGTTAGCCAAATAGCTAACTTTGCCTAAGCAAACAGAAAATTCAACAACACACATTTGGCTTTTTCCTTATTCGAATACCTGCACCCCATTATAAACATCCCGACAGTAAACTCCACCCCCAGCCTCTCACACAGACATTTCAACAGAGACATTAATGGCATTAACCTGGCATACACAGAAAACATGATGCGCAGTGTCACTCATGACACAGAAAGGACACCCCTGTCCGACTCCTGGGTCGACCCGTGCCTACCAGCTATTAGTGACCAGGGCTCCAGGTAGAACCCTCCACTTTGGTCTCAGTTGTTTGTAGAGCCCTTTCCATCTAAAACCCACCATACTCTCCGCCCCACATACCCCCTGCCACTGATGTGCCTTCACTCCTGATAGGCTCGTAATGTTCCTCACCTTAATGCAGAGGTTGTAGAGGGCTTTACCTCACACCCCATCAAACTCCCTCAGGCTCGGAGTGTTAAAATCTAACAAGTCCTCCATACCCCCTTGCCAGTCCCCAGTCTCTTCCGTCACCTGCAGTGGCGGAAACATTGGTGGCCCCTCCCCATTTGGCCGCTCAAACACCCCCCTTACTGGCTCAGACAGTGCCTCCTGGACCTCCTCCAGGAATCTCTCCAGCAGCCTAAGAGATGTTAGTCCTGTTTGTTGTGCCAGGACTTCCGGGGTCTTCCACCACTCCTCCCCCAGCGGCCGTAGGTCACCCAGCCTTAGTAAACCCGCTGCCATAAGTCACTTCTGCATGGTGGCCGATTGAACCGATCTCAAAAGAATGGAGGCCCAGGCTCCACACCCCCTTCTCGTGTGGGCCTTAGCAGCTGCCAGGCCCTCAGCACCGCAGAGTAAAAAGCAGAGACCTGCTGTACTCAACCTCTCCAGCCTGATGAGGAACAGCTGCCGGTCCAACCCTAATCTTCCAGCTTTCCTCAGCAGCGCGCATGCTGGTTCCCTCCAGCCGACATCAGTATGGTACAGCTGTAATGAGGTCTGTGTGTAGCTGGTGTAGAGGAGTCAGGCGCAGGACAGCAGATATGAGTAAATAAATGTACTTTACTCAACATATACAAATGCAATACAAAAAAGAGAGCCCACATAAACGGACCGTACTACATACAAACAATTACTCACAAACAAACATGGGGGAACAGAGGGTTAAATAATGTCATATAGAGGGAGGGTGCTGATACTCGAGGTAACCCCCCTTGACGCGCGGCTCCAGCAGCTCGCCGACACCGAGGCGCAGGGCGATCCGGATGGAGACGGTGGAACTCCCGCAGCAACGAAGGGTCCAAGATGTCCTCCACCGGCACCCAGCATCTCTCCTCAACACCGTACCCCTCCCACTTCACGAGGTACTGAAGGCCCCTCGCCCGACGCCTCGAGTCCAGGATGGCTCGAACAGCATACGCCGCGGCCCCTTCGATGTCCGGAGGGGGCGGAGGAACCTCCCGCACCTCAGATTCCTGGATTGGACCAGCCACCACCGGCCTGAGGAGAGACACATTGAACGAGGGATTAATACGGTAATCTGGGGGAAGCTGTAACCTGTAGCATACCTCGTTCAGTCTCCTCAGGACTTTGAATGGCCCCACAAACCGCGGACCCAGCTCCCGGCAGGGCAGGCGGAGGGGCAGGTTTCGGGTCGAGAGCCAGACCCGGTCCCCCAGTGCGAACACCGGAGCCTCACTGTGGTGACGGTCGGCGCTCGCCTTCTGCCGCCTCACGGCCCGTTGCAGGTGCACATGGGTGGCGTCCCAGGTCTCCTCCGAGCGCTTAAACCATTCGTCCACCGCAGGAGCTTCGATCTGGCTCTGATGCCAAGGTGCCAGAACCGGCTGATACCCCAGTACGCACTGGAAGGGAGAGAGGTTAGTGGAGGAGTGGCGGAGTGAGTTTTGGGCCATCTCTGCCCAGGGGATGAACGCCGCCCACTCCCCCGGCCAGTCCTGGCAATATGACCGCAGAAACCTACCCATATCCTGGTTTACTCTCTCCACCTGCCCGGTACTCACGGGGTGAAAACCTGAGGTGAGGCTGACCGAGACCCCAGACGTTCCATGAACGCTTTCCTGACCCTGGACGTGAACTGGGGACCCCGATCAGAGACTATGTCCTCAGGCACCCCGTAGTGCCGGAAGACGTGAGTGAACAGGGCCTCCGCAGTCTGTAGGGCCGTAGGGAGACCGGGCAAAGGGAGGAGATGGGAGCACTTAGAAAACCGATCCACAATGACCAGGATCGTGGTGTTGCCCTGTGAGGGAGAAAGATCTGTCAGGAAGTCCACCGACAGGTGCGACCACGGCCGTTGTGGAACGGGGAGGGGTTGTAACTTCCCTCTGGGCAGGTGCCTGGGAGCCTTGCACTGGGCGCACACCGAGCAGGAGGAAACATAAACCCTCACGTCCTTGGTCAAGGTGGACCACCAGTACTTCCCACTAAGGCAACGCACCGTCCGACCGATGCCAGGGTGAACAGAGGAGGGTGACATGTGGGCCCAATAGATCAAACGGTCGCGGACAGCAGATGGAACGTACAGGCTCTGTGCGTAACGCCCGCTCGATGTCTGTGTCCAGCTCCCACACCACCGGTGCCACCAGGCAAGAGGCCGGAAGTATGGGAGTGTGATCCATGGACCGCTCCTCTGTGTCATACATCCGGGACAGTGCGTCTGCCTTACCGTTCTGGGAACCTGGTCTGTAGGCCAGAGTAAAAACAAAACGGGTAAAGAACATGGCCCACCTTGCCTGGCGAGGGTTCAGTCTCCTCGCCGCCCGGATGTACACTAGATTGCGGTGGTCAGTCCAGATGAGAAAAGGGTGTTTAGCCCCCTCAAGCCAATGTCTCCACGCCTTCAGAGCCTTGACAACAGCCAACAGCTCCCGGTCCCCCACATCATAGTTTTGCTCCGCCGGGCTGAGTTTCTTTGAAAAGAAAGCACAGTGGCGGAGCTTTGGTGGCGTGCTCGAGCGCTGAAAGAGCACGGCTCCTATCCCAGCCTCGGATGCGTCCACTTCCACTATGAACGCCAAAGAGGGATCCGGATGAGCCAGCACAGGAGCCGAGGTAAACAGAGCCTTCAGGTGACCAAAAGCCCTGCCCGCCTCAGCCGACCACTGCAACCGCACCGGTCCCCCCTTCAGCAGTGAGGTAATGGGAGCTGCTACCTGACCAAAACCCCGGATAAACCTACGGTAGTAGTTGACAAACCCTAGAAACCGCTGCACTTCCTTTACCGTGGTGGGAGTCGGCCAATTACGCACGGCTGAAATGCAGTCACTCTCCATCGCCACCCCTGACGTGGAAATGCGGTACCCTAGGAAGGAGACGGACTGTTGGAAGAACAGACATTTCTCAGCCTTGACGTACAGGTCATGCTCCAATAGTCGACCAAGCACTCTGCGCACCAGGGACACATGCTCGGCGCATGTAGCGGAGTATATCAGAATGTCGTTGATATATACTACACCCTGCCCGTGCAGGTCCCGGAAAATCTCGTCAACAAAGGCCTGGAAGACTGATGGAGCATTCATCAACCCGTACGGCATGACGAGGTACTCATAGTGCCCTGAGGTGGTACTAAATGCCGTCTTCCACTCGTCCCTCTCCCGGATACACACCAGGTTGTAAGCACTCCTGAGATCTAATTTTGTGAAGCAGCGCGCCCCATGCATTGACTCGATCGCACTGGCGATGAGAGGCAGCGGGTAGCTGTACCTCACAGTGATCTGATTGATAGTCAATACACGGGCGCAGACCTCCATCCTTCTTCTTCACAAAAAAGAAACTCGAGGAGGCAGCTGAAGTGGAGGGCCGAATGCATCCCTGCCCCAGGGATTCGGAGACATATGTTTCCATAGCTGCCGTCTCCTCCTGTGACAGAGGATACATGTGACTCCTGGGAAGTGCTGCGTCTACCAGGAGATTTATCGCACAATCCCCCCGTCGATGGGGTGGTAATTGATTTGCCTTCTTCTTACAGAAGGCGAGAGCCAAATCGGCATATTCTGAGGGGATGCGCACGGTGGAGACCTGGTCTGAACTTTCCACCGTAGTCGCATCGATGAAAACCCCTACACACCTCCCTGAGCACTCTCGTGACCACCCCTTGCGAGCCCTCTGTTGCCACGAAATAGTGGGATCATGACAGGCCAACTAGGGTAGGCCCAGCACCACGGGAAACGCAGGAGAATCAATAAGGAAGAGACTGATTCTCTCCTTGTGACCCTCCTGCGTAACCATGTTTAGTGGAGCGGTGGCCTCCCTAATCAGCCCTGGTCCTAATGGTCGACTATCTAGGGCGTGCACAGGGAAGGGCATATCCACAGGAACAAGGGGAATCCCTAAACTATGGGCAAATGAACGGTCAATAAAATTCCCAGCTGCTCCTGAATCTACGAGCTCCTTATGCTGGGAATGCGGGGGATACTCAGGAAATTTGATAAACACATACATGTGGGCAACAGGGGGCTCTGGGTGAGCCTGGTGCCGACTCACCTGGGGTGACACGATAGTGCCCTGCCTGCTGCCTCGACTCCCTGAGGAACCTCCCCAGCACCACCAGCAGTGTACCCTCTGCGGCCACAGATGGTGCAGGGAATGGCCCCTCCTCCGGTCGCCCTAAGCGCAGCACCTCCCAGCTCCATGGGCGTCGGAGCGGAGGTGCTGGGGGATGGAACTGACAGGCCCCGATCCGGACGTCCGCGGGTAGCCAGCAGGTTGTCCAGCCGGATGGACAGGTCCACCAGCTGTTCCAACGTGAGGGTGGTGTCTCGACAGGCCAACTCCCGACGGACGGTAGTGATCGATTAGGGCCCTGTCGTTCCATCCCGCGCTGGCGGCCAGGGTCCGGAAGACCAAAGTGAAATCCTGCGCGCTCCTTGTCCCCTGCCTCAAGTGGAACAGACGTTCACCCGCCGCTCGACCCTCAGGCGGGTGGTCGAAAACTGCCCGAAAGCGGCGGGTGAACTCTGCGTAATGGTCCAATGCCGAAACCAGGTGTGTAAGACAAAGACAAAACAAATGGAAAATGAAAGTGGATCGGTGATGGCTAGAAGGCCGGTGACGTCGACCGCCGAACGCCGCCAGAACAAGGAGAGGGACCGACTTTGGCGGAAGTCGTAACAACAGCAGTCTCTGTGCCGCTTTTAGTCGGAATGCAGCCACCCTGCTCTCCAGTTCCACCAGGCCCTGTCCTCCTTCGTGGACAGACAAATACAATACTCAGCCAGGGGATGGCCCGACCAGAAAAAAATCCAATAGCTTGCTTTGCAGGTCTGCGAGCAGAACCGGCGGGAGGGGGTTGAGGACAACCAGTTTATGCCACAGGGAGGATGCCGCCAGGTTGTTGATTATCAGCACCCTCCTTCTATATGACATTTGGGACAGGAGCCACCTTCACCTGGGCCCTATCCCTCCATGCCCCAGATAACAGAGCTTTGCTCTTGCCTCAGATAACAGAGCTTTGCTCTTGCCCCAGATAACAGAGCTTTGCTCTTGCCCCAGATAAGAGCTTTGCTCTTGCCCCAGTTCACTTTAGCTGATGAAGCTCCCTCGTACACCTTCAGACGAGTCTCTCGTGCCTGCATATCCTGCCCATCACAGACACGTAATCTGCATACGCCGACACTGCTATGCCTGTCAACACACCCATGCCTGTCCAGCACACTCCCTGCAGTCTCCTGCGTAGGAGGCCCAAAAAAGGCTCAATGGCTAATGTATGTAACTGCCCCGATAGAGGGCATCCTTGTCTAATGTCCGTCTCGCCCAGACTGGCCTACTGAGCCCCACTCCCACCTTGACCATACATGACGCCTCAGCATACAATATCTTCAGACAAGCCAAACACCTTTCACCAAACCCAAACACAGACATCACATTGAACAGATACTCATGGTCCACTCTATCAAAAGCCTTCTCTTGGTCTAAAGAGACCAGTCCAAAGTTAGAAACTCTCGACAAGTTCAACATGTCCCTGACTAAGAACAAGTTGTCCGTGATTGAGCGTCCCAGTACACAATATGTCTGGTCCTTGTGTACTATAGAGTCCAGATGGGACTTCAGTCTGTTAGCGAGGACCTTGGCAAATATCTTGTAGTCCGCACAGAGCAATGCCACAGGCCTCCAGTTCTTAAGTTCACACAAATCCCCTATTTTGGGCAGAAGAGTCAGAGCCACTTGACGGCAGCTCATTGGCAACTCTCCTACCACAACGCACTCACGCAAAACGCAAAAGAAGTCCAGTCCAGTTATTCCCCCTAATTTTTTATAAAACTCCTCTGGGAGTCCATCGACCCCCGGTGCACTGCCGAGGTACATCTGCAAAGAGGACTGCCACCCCTGCACTAACATTTGTTCCATGGCTCAGCACCCTTTCCACCAGAGCCCCCAATCGACTTCATTCACCACATCACTATGCATCTCCTGCAGAAACAATAGCCTACCACAAGAGTCTCCATAAGAAGTGGGAAAAAAGCCAGCAAAGAAAGAGACCAATAGCAAAGCTCAAAAAGCCCCAGTGCCAGAAAAAAATGATTCATCTAAAAAGCATCTGAAGGTAGACCTTCACGCACGGTTGTGACCCACTTCCTCAACCTAAAACGTTTCCTGTGTGAGAGGACACCATGCCCCTCATTTTTCATAGTGTGTTGTACTGATCTTACAAACTTTCCCCGATCGCAAAAAAAAGCTTCAAGATTAACCTTTTTCCCTTTAGTCCTCTTCCTCAGACTCACCTTCCTCATCTCCATCTCCCATCCTGACCACCTGCCCTTTCTCTCTAGTCGGGGCCTCCCCCCAGCACCAGGCAAAGGTTCCTTAGTGCCTTAGTTCACACCAGCCTCTCTCCTCCCACCTCCTTTCTTCTCCCCCTTTTTCCTCTTCCGCTTGACACCCACCTCCACCGCCCCAAGTCGCGTATCCTTCCTCACTATACTCTCCTCATCCTCTAGCATAACCTGAGTAGACCCAGCCTCATCTACACCACCATCCATGACATGACTAGACCCAATCTCATCTACCGTTCACAGTCCCCAGGTCCAGAACAGAGGCGAGGAAATGCACAGTATAAATATAGCAATGACTACATGGAACTCTCTGCCACCTCAGGTAACTCAAGCTAGCAGTAAAATCAGACTTTTTAAAAACTGATAAAACAACACCTCACGGAACAACACGAAGTGTGAAGATGCACACACACACACACACACACACACTAACAAACACACTCTACACACACACACACATTGTAATATTTTAATATTGGTTATTTTGTAAATTTGTAATATTGGAGCAATGTACATTTATAATGCACAATATCTTATGTTTTATGATTTTATACTTTTATGTATGATGTAGACAGTTTTATTATGATGTAGACTGTTTTATTTATGATGTAGACAGTTTTATTAGGATGTAGACTGTTTTATTTATGATGTAGACAGTTTCATTATGATGTAGACTGTTTTATTTATGATGTAGACTGTTTTATTTATGATGTAGACAGTTTCATTATGATGTAGACAGTTTCATTATGATGTAGACAGTTTCATTATGATGTAGACTGTTTTATTTATGATGTAGACTGTTTTATTTATGATGTAGACTGTTTCATTATGATGTAGACTGTTTCATTATGATGTAGACTGTTTTATTTATGATGTAGACTGTTTTATTTATGATGTAGACTGTTTTATTTATGATGTAGACAGTTTTATTAGGATGTAGACTGTTTTATTTATGATGTAGACTGTTTCATTATGATGTATTGTTTAATTTATGATGTAGACAGTTTTATTAGGATGTAGACTGTTTTATTATGATGTATTGTTTTATTTATGATGTAGACTGTTTTATTAGGATGTAGACTGTTTTATTTATGATGTAGACTGTTTCATTATGATGTATTGTTTAATTTATGATGTAGACAGTTTTATTAGGATGTAGACTGTTTTATTATGATGTATTGTTTTATTTATGATGTAGACTGTTTTATTATGATGTATTGTTTTATTTATGATGTAGACTGTTTCATTATGACGTATTGTTTTGTTCCTGTTTGGACCCCAGAAAGAGTATCTGGCAGCAGCTAATGGGGATCCTAATAAATATTAATACTAAATGATAGATACAGATATCAAGATATTATATATAATGAATTGCATCTTCTAGTATTCTGCATAGTGTCATATCCACCGCAGATATACAGTAGTTTGAAATGAAAACCGGACTTGAAGTGTCTTAAGAAAGGATCTGTTTGTGGGGCAGCATCAACATCAAAAAACCTCCAAAATAAATAAATATAACATTTATGAATCCGTCCTCCTGGCGAGTGACAGACAGTCTTTGTTATATGTCATCTGACTCCGTTGGCAGACAGCTATCAGGAAGAAAGGGAACTCACTGTGCACCGTGTCAAAAAATAAAAAATTGAGTCAGTCTTTTCCTCCTCCCCTCCTCCCCTCCCTCCCTTCCTTCCTCCCTCCTTTCCCCCAAAAAGCTTGAGATTTCCAAATAATGAAAAGGAGGATCAAGTCGCTGTCACTGTCATCGGAACAAACATAAACTTTTCTGGCACCTAATAAATAGGCATGGTGGCATTGCGTTGTTCTGTGTGCCAGACAGGTGTGCCTGCTCCAGTGATGATGGATCCTATTACAGTCTATAGGGAGCCTGTTGGCTTTCTTGTCATATATTGTCACACATCTCTCTCCGGAGAAAGGGAGCTTTGAGAGATGGCCAAAAGTAATTACACAGATGCCTCCCTGACGCTGCTGTTGTTGTCCTTGTTGTCTGTCTTTTCCTCCCTCTAGCTCGGCATCGCTAAAGCTACTGAAATCTGTTACCGGGCCGTAGCCATATTTCAGTTAGAGAGTTGGAAGTGGAATGTACACAAGTTGATGTTTTCTCTGCTTACTTGTGTAGCACGGCAATGATTTATAGCTCATTAACTCGCCAGGTTGGAGGTTTGTTGTTGCCATGGGCGTCGCCATGAGAACGAGGGGGAGAAGGGATATAAGAACGGTTTGTGGTTGCCGATGGGCACTTCTACTCAGCGCCAGGGCGGAACCGAGAGGCCTGATCGGGCGTGTGGTGATGACACGTTTTGCACCTGAATGGCAGGTACATCAGCATGTCCTTGTAAGCGTATCGTCGGGGAGACAGTGGTGCCTTTGTTCTCGTGGCGGGCCCACTTGGGTTGCTGACAGGGCGCTGATGGATATTATCATCCTTAATGTCAGTAAATAGTAGCAACGCCTGATAAGGGATCTGTTTCCCCTCAGAGCTCCATGGAGAGCTCATTTATCTTTCTACAGCTCTCTCTGTTATCCCTCTCCCTCTTTCTCTCTGTGTCTTCTCTCTCTTTCTTACTCTCGCCGCCTCTTTCTCTCATTTTCTTTCTCTTTCTCTCTCTCTCTGGCATATTTTTGAACTTAGAGATGGAAGTTGTCTAGTTGAGAGAGAGAGAGAGAGAGAGAGAAGTGTGGTTCTCTCACTCTCTATTTCTCTCTGGTTATTGTAATGTTGTATGCTAGTCATCTGAGCAGAGATAGTGCTTTAGTCAGTTGTAATATATTAGGGCAACTCCTGATTAGATTATGTCATGGTGAGACCTCTCTGTGTCCCTCCCACTCCATCCATCAGGTCTTATCCATACACACTAGTAAACACTAACACAAGACAGCCATCAGCCCATCACACAGGTCAACCATGGCCAGCTAAAGGACCGTGGCCAGATCTTGGTATGAGGTTATAGCAACATTTTGTTACTCTGGACCATACAGAATATTATCCTCTATATGTGATCTATAAATACAAATACAAACTATGAAAAACCATGAGAACGGGGCCCGTCATTTTTATTTGCCATCTTTAAATAGAACGACCCCATTGGGAAAAACAGGCCAATTATGGGCGTAATTACAACATTTCAACCAGTTTTTCCCCCCACTGTGACAACTTCAAGGTCTTTAAGGTCTTGTAATGTGGTTGCCCAATTATGTAACTAGCAATACCTGGTAGAGCTACACAGAGTAGTGTGGGAATCCCAAATGGCGCCCTATTCCCTTTATAGGGCACTACTTTTGACCAGAGGTTTATGTACCCTAGTCAAAAGTATTGCACTCCATAGGGACGAGGGTGCCATTTGGGACACAGGAAGTGTGTGGCAGTACAGTGGGTACTGTAGGTCCAAGAGACTTCACATTGAAAAGGTTAAACATTGACTGTGAACAAGCCCAACATGACACAGGCACACAACCTCCTCTGAACCACACACAACATGGCATTTAGAAACAGGGACTAGATACAGAATACAGCAGGAGAAATAAACAGTTCTATTTCTATTCATGCTGTGTGCATAAAAAGGAAAGGAGGGTCTAGAAGTGGGATTGTATTTCTATGGTGAACTTCTAATGTCTGTATCAAATGTTTCTGCTTTTGCCAAT